>NW_010425349.1:75894-87164 GCF_000710305.1 Buceros rhinoceros silvestris
AGCAGGAGCTTTACAAGAGAGCGCCTCGGTGGTCTTGAAAACGTGTGGCAGTGCCTTTGGTGGGACTGATGCAGTGCTCAGCGCATTATCTTCAACTTTAGACCTCTAAACACGACCAGAAAGATAACGTCTTCTGCTGTATTTACCAGAGCAAAAAGTGCAGCCGAGTAATGAAAGCCAAACATCTATCCCAAACATCTATGTTCACAGCAAAATTTAATATGACATACTGAATGTGTCAAGGAACGTTGAAGTATGTGTGAGCTAGACAGGGCAGTTCACAGTGCAAGAGAAGGAGCAGGGTTTGGGGGTGGTGGGCTTGTTTGCTTACTAAATGTAAATGAATAGTCACCTCTGAGAGAAATGAGGTATTTGTAAAAGTAACTGCAGTGAAAGGTATTAAACAACAATATCAGGAGAAAACAAAAATCTCCTTTTCTGTTTCTAATTATAACCATCTGTTGATAAATGAAAGCCATTTCTCCCTCTCTGAGCACATCCCCTCCGTGTGCCTGATTGCTCTGAAGGGCAGGAATCCAGCACGGGTGCTGTAAGACCCATCATTAAGCGAGCTGCGCTGCCAATGTGCTCATATTCCAGTTGCTCCTGGTCTTCTTGATCCTCTCTCTCCTCCTTCTCCTGCCTGTAAATTAAAGAATATGCTGCCTGCCAGCCCTGGGGCCCGTGCAGCTTTCTCCAGGTGTAAGGCAGCCCTCCCAGCATGGGAAGCTGAGGACAGAGGTCAACAGTCTCCTACAGAGTAGAACAGGAGATGGTCATGTAAATAAAGCCCAGATAAGAAGCACAGCCAGCTACAGCCAGTGGATTAAGATATCTGAGGGCTCTGCCTAACACTGTACAACTTGGTGACTTGAACTTTGGGGTCTATGAAGAGTAAATTAAGGGCTGGAGTGTGCGTGGATAGCTGGGAAGGGGGGAACACTGAGACTGAAATTGTTTTGTGTCCCGCCCCACAGGACTGACTGATTTGCTCCTCCAGCCTCAGCAGGTTTGCTGAAGCCTCAGTTCTTCTTAATAGTCAGAGGACATCTAGCAACCTACCAGAGGAAACAAACAAGGAGACAACATGATGCTAAACAAGGTAAGCTAATTATTACACACTTCTTCATCGACCATAAAGCTTGAGTTATTAATTACTGAATGTGACTTTGCTGGAGAAAAGCAGCTGGTAATCAGGTTTCTTGAAAGACTATATATTGCTGAGGGGCAACACTCTCCTTCCATTTATCTACTTTCCAAGAGTACCATCTGCATTCCAACGTGGGACAGCGTGCTTGGAACACCTCTCTGGTCACGGTGCTATAAATTACAGGTGCAGTTCATGCCATGCAAGTGGCACGTCTTGTTCTGTCTGCTGGGACCTTAAATTTTTCAGAAGCAGACTGCTGCTGTGTTCCCCTTCAATCTCTGCCGCTGTTTGTGACTAAATACAAACTGGCTTTGGAGTGAGTGATTTCGGTGCTTGGGAAGTACGCTGTGGTAAAGAGGTAGGTTTGTGACCTGAGGAGAGTCGTGCCTCCTGGGAATAACTAATGGAAATTCTGGTGATGATGATGTATGGTACCCAAACATCTTCTTTCAAAGCTGTGCGAGGACTGGAGTTCCCTTAGGACGGGTCTGAATTCATCCTTCCTTCTGGTGTTGTTTTAATTAAGTTGTAATTCATCTCTTTCTTTAAAACAAATTGGTTTTCTAACTTACTTGGAGACACATTCTTAAAGCTGTGGTAGGGCTGTACGGATGGTACATGATGTGCAGCTGAGCCAAGGTGCAGTCTTTCCATGAACAGGGCTTCTCAGATAAGCTCAGCTCTTGTCCTTTCCTAGAGATAGGTGAAGGGCAAGTCTGCCTGTCACCGGCTGGTGCATGGTTCATCCCTGAAGCATGGGGCTTTGTAACTCCCTTAGAACTGATTTTAGCTGTAGAAGCTCCTTTTTACCCATTTCAGTGTATAGCCCTATTGTAACAAAGCCCATTGACTGGAAGAGATGATATTCACAGAGTTAGTGGCTTATCTATTAGATAGGTGTCTGTGTGAGCACTGAGAGCTGTCGCAGCAATTCACTTTGGCTGGGGCAAAATAATATGACCTGAACTATCCAACAGAAGAGCAGAGCAGCCACCAAACCCTGGCCAGTAAACTGCAGTGCAGTGCGACGGCCAGATGTTAACATTAATTAGAAAAACAAAAATTTTTTTTTTTCCAGTGGAATGAACTACAGCCAGAAAGAACAGAGATTTTACAGAGAAACACTGAACTTTTTGATCATAATCAGCTGCAATTTGCTGCACTTTCTTCCTTAAGCCATTCTCCTGGTTGTTGAGTTTTTGCTAAAAGTGTCATCTGTTATGGCCAGCACGCCTGAAAGAGCCTGCCTGAGGTAGCTGGCTTTAGGTCTTGGGCTTAAAGTGGTTTTTTCCCTCTTTTCACTGGTATTTTATATTGTGCAAATTATTCTTCAAAGCCTTGTGTGGGCCTCAAAGAACTCTGTTTCACAGGATTCCCCAAAGAATAAAATCCCTTTATTATGGTGCTTCTTAAAATTCACTAGATGTTCATTTTAAAGATCTCTCTTTAGATGCACAAGGCGCCACTTCCGTTCAGAGACACTCAGCTCCCAGCAAGTACTCTCAACAAAAAGCACCCCACATGTCCATCACAAACGCTCTGTTTAACTATTTCTTCCTACAAAATTATGACATTTAACTTTCCCCCCCACTAATTTCCACTTCAAATAACATATCAGTATTTCACCTCAGATTGGGAGTGTGTGAGCATAGGGCCCTGGTTGCTGGCTGTTTGTGCTTGTCCTGTAATCAAACATCTTTTTTCCTGTGTCCAAGGCAGCCGTGGTTGATCCCCTGACTCCCAGGTGCCGCTTGTTGCTGGAACACATTGTCGTGGGCAGGGCAAGGCACGGCACCTGGAGTTAGTGCTGGTGGTGGAAAGGTTGCGATGGTTGTTACATCACAGGGCGGTTCATGCTGGAATGGGTCCCTGTGGAGGTCGTCTGGTCCAGCCTCACCCAGGTAAGGGAAGATCCTGTACCCAGCTTGGCAGCACGAACCGATGGGTCTTACAAATGTTTGAGGTCTGGTACCAGTTACACCAGGGAGCTCTGTTTCTGTATCACCTCTGTATTAACGAGCGTGTTGGGAGTAGCCTGGGCAGAGCGCAGCGTGAGGCTGTGATTTGAGAGCAGGGTTTAAGCAGTAATGTCAAACTCATGGTATCGTCTGGTTTGCTCAGGTATCAGCTGACACCAGCATTTTTCCTAGATGTAATGATGTCTAGTATAGCTTTTTCATCCATTCAGCTGCCAGTGGGGGTCAGGATGTTATATACAGGGGAAAAATAGTTGTCATGGGGTTTTGAGGGCTTTTGTTGTTTTTATTGTGTAATGAAGAGTCGAGGCTGCTGTAATATTACACAGTGTCTTAGCTAATTCAGCTGTCCGTATTTCCTAATCCTTTCACAACGAAGCAAATATTTTTTCCTTTTTTGAGAGACACCAGAAGTCTCACCGAAAACACAAAGCAAAGCTAAACAAAAAAACCCAAAAGATCCTTGCAAACTTAAATTGAATACAGTGACAATGCGAAGGCGTTTCAAAGACAGTGAAGCCTATACAGAAGGTAACTCCGGGCAGCAACCACTGTCTGCAAGAATGGTTTTAAAGTATTTCCATGTTTGTCATGATCTTTTCTTTGACCTTTAGTTCAAGGCCATCTGTGCTGAGCAGCTGGCTTTTCACGGTCCCTTGAGTGGCTGTTGAAGATAGGCTTCAGGATACATAATGAGGAACAAAATCTGTTGGAAGAGCACATTTTTAAACCTTCCCCCTTCCAGATAAAATGTGATAAAACTAATGTAGCCCTTGGAGGAACAAGTCTATTAGCCCTTTGATAGCTAATTTAATTCCCCATCATTTATTGTGCTGTATGAGTTGGGAAAACATATCAAATGCCTTTTGGAGGGTACTAAGAAATCATTATCAGGAAAAACCCACTATGGTAAAAGAAAAGAGTTGAAAGATTAGGCAGAGAGAGATGGAGGCGCCTGCCTGGCATGGGCTGTGTGAGGAGGCTGGCAGAGAGCTGAAGGCATGTGCAGTATCTGGGGAGAGGATAAGGTGAAGAGCTTGACTTGAGGGAAAACACACTCTGCTTGTAGGCTGGTTTGTTGTTTCATGGTCTCAGGAGTTCCTGCTCTTCACTGTCAGCTAAAAAGGCCTGTTTTAATGTCCTTGTGTGAAGAAGAAGGGGCCAACAGTTAAATCTGAGTCCATTTACCTTCTGGAACCTCAGGGATTTATGTAATTTACTTGATTTTGTCTATTGTTCCTGTAGACATTTAGATATGGCTACAAAGTGCTGATTTGTGTAGATCCCCTGTTGGCTTTTCCTATTGAATCTGGAGGATGGCACCATGCTCCCAAAGTGAACAGCCAGCGTGAAAACAAGTTATTTATATGGTAATCCAAAACCAGATCATTTACATGCTTGGTTTCTGGCCTACAAGGGTAGGTAAATGTTCTGCCAGCAAGCTACAGAGCTGCAAAGCTGCTCGTCTTTGCACGAGACACTTGCCTATTAACACACGTTTTCCTCAAATCCAGCCATCCTGCCACCTCAGCGCAGGCACCAAAGTCCCTGTCTCTGAAATATCCATCCTTTCCTCTTGCAGGCAGGCTGCTCTCCCAGTGCCTGCTCCTTTAAAGCGGGGTGGTAACATTACCAGTGACTAACTGGTTTGTTTGAAGTGTAAGGTCGTTACACAGAGAGCACAACACATACAAATAAATGCTGCGTTTTAAAGAGGTGTTTGCACGGCTCCACTGATGCTACATTCACTCCAGCATTGTCCTCGCTTCGGTGGCTTTCAGTGGGGTCATCCCGGTGAGGCTTGCGAGGCTTTCTGCCAGCTCCCAGTATTTTGGGGACCCGACACCATACAGGCACATCCCTGCCCTGGCTAATGCTCCAGCCCGTGGCTCCTTGCTGGAGGATGGGGCTGCTTGTTCGTGAAGGCAGCTCTGCTGGGAGAGGGGCTGCCACCCAGAGGAGCAGGTCCAGGGGATGGAGGCTGTGGCAGCAGCAGTGCCCCAGAAGCCAGTTCTTTCCAGAGGCAAAGCTGTCAGCACTGACAGTTGTTAGAGATTCATTTTCACTTATGAGGCATGAAATAAGGCTCATCTCCCCGGCAATTTACTACTCTACAATCCCATTGATTTTTATAGAAGTTGCCCAGTGTTTCATAGCAGAATGTAATTCCACTTTTTTTCTCGGATATCTCCCATTTGTCCATCATTCACTTAATGGCTCAGTCAAGAGCCCACTGAGCTTTTTATAGTATTTAAATGGGAGACATTAGCATAGCCCTGATGCTTTAATGCATTTATCTATGAATCTTTAATATATTCTTATCGATCAAGTCCTCGTGTGATAACAAAGTGCTGTCCTCCCTGTTGACACGGACAGAGGACTGAAACGCAGAATTGCAAGTGTCATACGCAGGATTTAGGCTCAAACCCACCTATTTATTCCAAATCCAGTGTCCTGACCCAGGGGGCATCCTTCTGAGAAGGTTTTTTGCTACCATTTGTAGATGCCAGAGGGGGTTTTGTGCACAGAAGGAGTCTTGTTGTCTCTGTCTCTCTTGGTTATTTGTTATGCGCTGCTGTGCTTGGTTTGGTGAGGCTTGATCCCGCTCTGCACCAAGTCTTGATTTACAATTAAAAGAGAATTGGTGCAAAGGAGTGAAATCAGGCTCTAGGTTTAAGAGGCTCTAAAGGCAATTATTCATTTATGAGGGCAAATTGTTGGTAAGATTATGTGAGCATGTGGAAACAACTCTTGGGGTCATTAAAAAACAAGAACAGATTTATTGACCGATCAGATGTCAATAGGTTTCCCTTACAAGCGCGGACATTGTATCCTGTGAGTGAGCTGCAATGGGTGGGGAAGGTATCCGCTATGGCTAATGCAATATTAAACAAATCCTCTCTACTTAATCCTCTTATTAGGTATTGTATTACTTCGACTGTGAGCATGTTCACTGCCTGTTGGCAAGAGCACGTAAGGAAGCGATCTGTCATCCTTCCAGAACATTGTAAATGATTTGTGTGAAAAGGGATAATACATCAATCAATTTGCATCAGTAGTCTGCAAGAGATGATACCCGCATGGGTCCAAATTTTGTGAGGGATGGGGAAAATCTACTCAGAGTTTTCCATCCTGTCTCTGCAGCTGGATGTGTGTCCTGCGTGCCGAGGGCAAGTGCCGGTTGCTCGCTGGTGGCTACATTACTGCCTATGGGCCTGGTAATAGGACATGGGGAAAGCCTCTGTTCCCCTCTGAAACGAGGAACCAAACCAACCAAGCTCTTTCTAGGAAAGCTGAAGTCTTGTATCTTTGTTTCTCTGTGTTTTCCTTGAGTGCATGAAATTTGAGGCAGAGAGCTGGGGCTGAACTTCCGAGCTGTGCTCCAGCACGACGGCTGCTGCTGAATTAAGCTTCTCCTTGGTGGTTGATAAAACATCTGCGATGTCCAGCACTCGCCATGAAGCCACCCTTGATCTTTCAAAGGTGTAGCTGCCACAGTAGGCATTTGCATATGTCCATCCCTAATACCTCTTGGGTATTCCTGTGGTGAGATGGAAAACTCCTTTAATCTTTCCTTAATACCAATTTCCAGGCAGAGGCCCTGGTTGGCTGTGACTTAAATGCAGCAGGTTCCATTGGCACCACTATTGCTCTCAGGAGTGGTGCTGAGGTGTCTGGCGAGAGTCCACCTCCCATTTGTCCTCTGCACCAACTTTTAAATGAATCCTCTGCTCCCCTCTGCCTTCCCAAGTACTGATTTTTGTTCTTTGATATCATGTTATGAAGCTACGAGTAAAGCTGAAGCCAGGTCAGGTTTGTTTGGTCGCGAGGACGCTGTTTAGCCTTACAAACTGTCTCAGCTTAACATGTAGGAACCACCGCATTTCTCACCTGTCACAATAAATGACCCGAAAATTGGCTCCCTGTGATGCTGGGAGGCCTGTTGTCACTCAGCCTGCGGTATCTCCTGTGCACAAACGGCTCGGGGTTCTGCAGTCAGGAGTGTCTCACCCGGGGCTGACCTGGGTTAATCACTACAGCTGCAACTTCAGAACAGTGCTGTGCAGCTCCTGCCAGGAAAGATCGAGCTTGTCCCTTCCACAGGGCAGGGAGGAACTGCCGGTCTCACCGGTCTCTTTGACACCAGTGGATTCATGTATCCCGAATAGTCTGTGAGTTAATTTCACAATCTCATTTTTACACAACCGCAGCTCTTTTGTCCTGAGGAACAGCTAACAGTATCATTTGTTCTTTAATTAAGAGCACTACCTTTTCCCAAATGCCCTCTAGGGCTTCTCTCACTCCCTTGACATAAGGCAGTGTATGAAATTCCCTGTGAGGTTTAACCTTTCATTAAAGCTCACCTTTTTTATCTACTTCAGTCCATAGTTAAGGTCTAAACTGCACCTTGTGGACAAATGTAATGTGATTGGCTTTGACAGCAATATCAGCTCTGTCAGGAGAGAAACTGGGAACTTATTTGTGATGTAAACCAAAGTCCTTCATGAGGAGAGGGACATTTCCAGTGGACCCTCTGCAAATCCATGGTAAAAAGCAGCAACCTTTAGAGCGATACTAATGTAAACACAAACCCTCCAATTTGTTTGACCACTGATGTGTGAGATTCCCTGATTGTGGCTTCATGGCAGCGAGTTATATAGTAGATACTCTTGTTCATTTGACGGAAGAGGGGCGGTGGAGCCAGGGGTGGCTGCGGAGCCCCATCTCCCACCATCTCTGCCCCAGCAGGAGGTACTGCCGGGACAGCCCTGGCCACCTTCATCCAGTCTTTGACCCCATCCTCTGTGAGGAAGGTGCAACGAAGTGTGTGAGCCTCCTGAATAATGCTGAAGCCTTGAGGAGTCCCTACAAATATTTAGGGAACAGTAACTAATTTATTACAGTGCTCGTGGCTGTTTGACAACAGGGCTCTGACCTGTGTCACACCAAGAGCTCAGTCCTGAGCTGTGAAACTTCTTTACACAGAAGTTTTTTCGGCAAGCACATCCTTAGTCACCTTCTCACTTTTGGAAAAGGAAAAAAAAACCCTGAAATCGGAGAACATCTTGTTGTGTACTTCTGCTCAGAGTCGATGTTTTGGTTTTTCTCTTGTATCAGATGCAGGGAGATGTTCACTTCTCCCCGCAACCTGGAGCAGAAGAGCATCGTTCCTGAAAAGCACTGTTACAGCACATCCTCACAAACTGTGACCAGGGAATCTCAAAGGGACTGACTGCGAAGGGACACAGACCTTCTTGTGCTTTGCGCAGTGTGTGACAATCGAGTGTGTTGCTCAGGGTGAGCGATGGCCGTTCTGGAGGCCCATTTTCAGAGAAACGAATGAACCGAGAGTTCAGGTGGTGGGGGAGAAATCTCATGTCAGCACTGAAGGCTGAGCCGTTTCCTGCTGTAGTCAGTCTGGGTCCGTCCTTTTTCCCTCGAAAGCTTTGCCAGTGCCTGTGACTCACGTGGGGGTGGAAATCAGAGTTGCTTCTGACCAGCAATGGTTTATTTGATGGAAGAGAAGCCATGCTGGGGAGGCAGGGCTGTACTGTGCAGGTGCTGTGTGTAAGCGGCACCTAGAGATGGCCGAGCTAGCACAGAGACCAACAAGTGAGGCAGCGTGACTAAGCTGTGCGGCTGATTGGGAAGGGGACTCCCCTGCTCCGAAGCAGCAGAGCTCTTTGGGGGCATCCTGTGGAAGCCTGTGGGCTGTGCAAATGCTGGGAATCGGGGCAATTAATCACTAAAAGCAGCTCCATGAACACAGCAGCTTTTCTAGCCAGTTAGCTCTGTGACAGACGTTTGCTGGAGCTCTCCTGTGGCTTTGGGGGCACCGTGAGTGATTCCAAGGTGCTTTGTGATGCTGTGGTCATGTAAGAGGCTGACCTACCTGTGGAAAAACGGTGTGAAAGTTTTACCATCTCTGAAATTTTGGTGGAGTGTTAACTGGTGTGGTTGAAGGTGGATGTGGAGCCAAGGAAAGACAGACCCTGGCTGACGTCAGAGGCGATGCAAAGGAAGGTCAGGAACAACCAAGGCCTGCAAGACTAAAATAGTCAGAAGGTCAGAAGTCAGTTGCAAAATGTTTTTTTAATTGATAAACCCATTTTGCTGTGTGGTTGAAAACATGTGAAAGACACAGATTGACACTGCTGATGGTGATCAGGAGGCGCAGCGGGACCCTGGGGCTAAACTTGTGCCCAGCCTGATCTCTGTTCCTGGGTTTCCTCTTGAAAATCTTCTCCAAATCACCTGCCCTGCCTCACCTCTGCACTTCTCCCTCAGAGAGGGTTTAGCGCTGGTGTAAAATGGTTTGAGATCTGCATATAGAAGAAGTTTTGAGAACTGTTTAATACAGCACGATGATTGTGCTTCAGGGAATCATCGGTTAATGGTAACAACGTGCCCGTGAGTTTCCTGCTGTGCCTTTCAGTGCGGAGGAACGAGTACAGGCATTGCTAATCTTGTTGGCCAAACCCCTGACTGAACAGAACTGATCAATACCATTAACACGCTGAACTTCTAATAAAAACATAAAAATACTTTCCTAATAGATATGCAAAGCTATTTGGGTTTTTATTCCTCTTAGAAGTGCTGATGATGATGAGAAAATAATGAGTAATTTTGCGTTTGAAACAGCAAATGCTCCTAAGGCGAGACCTGTGGAAGGGAAGGCTGGTGATGTGTCAGGCAACTTTTTATCTTGCTCTGGATCCGCTGCTTCGGATTTCTCATTCTTTTCCCCCCGCAAATATTTTGGCTGTAACAATATAAATTTCTTACTCTGTTACGTGCAGGAAATAAGTTCTGTGCACACAGTAAACACCGTTTACGTGCTCAGACTTGAAAAGCCGAGTGAAGGTCGTTTTTAGCAATGACCGCTCTGCGACTCCTTTGTCCTGAAAACCTGCTGCACAAGTGGATAAATCTTGTCACAAACTGCTCTGCACCTCAGTGACAAGTGTCTCCGTGTGTTTTGTTTCTAATCACAGCGATTTTTCTAACGTTTGCTTTAAAGTCGAGCTCTTTAACCCCCTTTCCACTCTGGTTGGACCAAGCCCTAGGTTAGCACGCTGGCGTTTAACGGCTTTGGACAAAGCCTGGGTACACAGAGTGCTGAGCCGGCGCTGAGAAGCTCCCTGTCGGTGCACGGTGGCTTCCAGCGGTTCCAAGCTCCCCGATGCACACGGAGCAGTTGAAGGCTCTGCAGCAAGGAGCAGGCATTTCGCTGGTGCGAGTTGTGGAGCCCTAATATCGTATCTGATCTGCTGGAAGATTCCCTGACCCACAGAATTAATTCCACCGGGTTTTATTTTTTGCACTCTTGCTGTTTCATCTATTTCATGGCTAGAGCACGTGGTTGTTACCCTCTTGCATGACCTTTCAGTTTATTGGAGGCAGTAGGACTTGCCTCATGATGCCCACGCTGGGGCTGGACTAGAAAGACAGTAAAAAGATGTCTAGTGACCAAGAATTCATCACAGCCTTTTTAACTCTGTTAGTAAACCCCCACTGTGTTTCTGGCCTGAATTTTATCGTGGGATTTTCTCTGATTTTTCATGAGGAGGCTGAGGCCTCCTGTCTCACTGGTGGGTGCCTCTGTGGGTTCTCCAGCCCCTTGACGTTCCTTGACGTTCCTTTCCTGAGCTGACTGTAGCGTGAACTTTCTTTCTAGCAGCTGAGTTTTCCTGTCACTCTCACCCTGTTCCCTGACTAGTCTCCCATATTTCGGTGAGGGGGTGCCAGACCTGGTCACAGTGTGCCAATAGCTGTCTTGCTGCTGCCAAATCCAGAAGTGGTGTCACTTTTCCCTTTGAATTGGTATTTTCAGTCTGGTGTGGGATTGTCATCGGCCCTCTTTGCCACAGCATCGTGCTGGGAGCTGTGCTCTGGCAGCAGTAAAACTGGGAGCGTTTTCCTCTGCCATTCACTCTGTATAAGCTCTGGGCCATCTCCAGTTTATTTTTAGGTTGCATAAACACATTAATTTCCTGATTTAGCAAAACATTCAGCATTCCCTGTATACCAGAAGACATCCTATGGCACTGAGGACCTGCCATGTGGGTGCTCCTTCCCACTACCAGCTCATCTCCCAAAAGGGACCACAGGGTCTGCCACTAAGTGACAAGTGTCAGGGAAAG
>NW_010425349.1:87263-100410 GCF_000710305.1 Buceros rhinoceros silvestris
GAGCTCAGAAGGAGTTTAGGGTGAGCAGCCACAGAGCAGGTGGTTGTGCAGGGTCTTGTGTGGCCTTTCTAGAAAACACTGGAAGAACTGAGGAGTTACTTTCTGAGTCATGCCAGCCTGAGCTCCAAGACGCTGGCGGGGAGACGTTGGCCAGGGAGTCGTGGGAAAGCACCAGCAGTTGTTGCTGGAGTGGTGCTGGGACGCATTACGGAGATCACACACTATTGGGGCTGCTATTGTCAGCCGAGTCTGAAGTCTTGCTCAGAAAGTTGATCTTCAGTCAAGTAACTCTTGTCTGAAGTGAATAGGCCCTGGATTAAGGACAGAGCAGGCTTTCATTAAGACTTT
This sequence comes from Buceros rhinoceros silvestris, assembly GCF_000710305.1. Taxonomy (NCBI): domain Eukaryota; kingdom Metazoa; phylum Chordata; class Aves; order Bucerotiformes; family Bucerotidae; genus Buceros; species Buceros rhinoceros. Next base: position 87,612 of record NW_010425349.1, read on the forward strand.
CTTGGCCTGTTTACACTAGATGTGACTTGTTATGCTTGCTGAAGTAAATATTGCATCCGCTGTGAATACTGGCTGGTACAGCGCACAATAGGAGCCCTTATTCTGCAGCTTCTCGTTCTGGGCAGAGTTTTGCTGTCTCTCTGGACTCTGGCTGGAGCCCCAGGTTATCCAAGCGAAGCAGTGAACAACAGGATACCATCAAAGCTGCGTAATAAACATGCTGCAGGCGCGGGGCAGGGGCAACAGGAGGAGCCACGAGCCAGCAGAACGCGCGAGCACCTGTTTCATTTCATCTGTACCCAGGAAAATGCCGAGGCAAGTGGAGAGAAGCAAGAAGCAGCTTATTTTGGTGTGAAGGTGCTGTGCTGGCAGATAGCCTGTACCTGCAGGTGACTTTAGATGTGCCTTTTTCCACTGTCAGCACGGCAGAAGACAGTCTGTGTTCTCCACAGGCAATGCTGTACCAAACAACATAAATGCTTGATGCTCGTTTTAGGTGAGATCCTGTGATAAGGCACACAAGAGCCCTTTGAGTTCTGACACGTACCTGTACCTCCAGTATCAGTCGTCTCCCCTGCCAGGGCTCTCCTAGCTCCAGTGGCCCCAACAGGGACAGCACAGATGGCTTCCTGCACCACTGGGTGGGCAGAAGAGAGGACACTGGTCCTGTCTGTATGAGAAACACACAAAAAAGGGCTTGGGCTCTCCCTCCCTCCTGCTCTTTCACCTTTGCTGTAAAGGCTCAGATGCTTTATTGCTCCAACTGGAGAAGGACCTCGATCCTGACCATGCCAGCGTGGCTCTGGCTCCCCCCCGTCCTCTGCCAGTCTCCACTGTGCTCTGTGGAGCGTGAGCGGATCACGAGGAAAACCACAACACACCATCACACCTGTGAAAGATCAGTAACTGTATCCTAGTTTATTGACTGCAGTCAAGTTCTATTATGCCTCAAATAATTAAATACTGTCACCATGACATTAAAAATACAGGCCAATTTACCAAAATAATTGTATTCTGAAGATTATGTACATATTATACATTTTACAGCATCATGTAAACTTTTATACATAACGTAACTCTGATTTACGGTAACTAGAAAACCCAAAATCCTCGCTGACAAAAATATTCCTATGAAACATAAGTCCTGTGTCTGGGATACTTTGGAAAACTGCAAACAATGGAAACCAACTATAAACCGGAATTGAGTTAGTAGAAAAAAAATGAATTAAATTACATTCATAGAAAAAGTTAAACTAAAACCATTGCTATGCATCATTATTAAAAAAGGGATGAGTCCCCGGCCCTCTCCCGTTATATATTAACACACGCTTTCACGGGGAGCTGTTGTGCGCCTCATTTCCAGCAGCTGGGAACTCCAGATTCCCGGTCTCCGTTGAACACCCATTAAATAACTAGTGTCTGCACCAATACAAATACTGTCTTTCTTCACGCACTGGATGTTCCTCGTAGCCTCCCAAGGCACGTTTTTTGGGCCGTTCCTCCCCACCCCTTACATTTCGGCAGGCGGAGCTGGAGATGTACGCTGGAGGACTGGTCTTCAGGCTGATTTCCACACCAGGGGACACAGAAATCCGTCCAGCAGCAACTTACTTACAAATAAATAAGCAAAGGAAGGGAAAGGCCTTAGTTCATTTTGCACCCATTATGTTAAGACGCCGTAACCATCTCTACTGTCTCCAGAAAGCACGTCACTGAGGCGACATAATTCTACTTCTACAGACAAATATTTTCTGTACTAACTGGGAGAACAAAACCATTGTTCCTTCTGCAAATCCTCGTTCCCGTGACAGCTGTAGTGCTTTGGTTTGGCATCATGCATCTTCAAGTTTGGCTTGGTTTCTAGCTCACATCTCCTCTCAGTACCCCCCCCACTCGCATCCTCTGCTATGAAGCGCATGTAATTGAGTACCCAGGTATGCTCATTAGCATAAATGCATAATTTAACTGCATATAAACAGCTGCCAAAATTAACGGCTGTCAACCTGGCTGCTTTCTGAAGGCTTGTAAAAGAAAAGTTGCATATTTTATAAGTGTTCTGCACCTATCAAAGGCCTGGTCCTGCAAAGAGCAAGGCCTGAACTTATTTTCAAGGGTTTGAAGAGCCTGGTGAGATCCCAGCGACCGACACGACCCCTGGGCAGAGCTGCCTGCGCCGTGGCCAGCCCTGAGTCACAGCCGTTGTGTCAAGGAAGACAAGGAGAGTCACAGTGACCAGTGTCGATTGGGTTTAGGCACTAGGTATTCCCTCAGACGAGGAATGTATCTGAAATTAGACCAAGCACCTCTGTCAGACTGGGACAAGGTGAAGGTGTGTGCCCAAATGGCCTTGATAAAACATGCCTGGAATCATGAAAAATTAAACCTATAGGATGTCTGTTTATGTACAGCTTTAATAGAAAAGAAATTCTAATCTAGAGTATCAAAATACCGTATTCATATAAACGTATGAAAGCATCGAATAGAAAAGTAACAAGTGTAAAACACAAACTTTTTTTGGAAATAAAATATCCTAAGAAAGTTTTTTGTAAAAAAAAAAAAAACCAACCAAACAAACAAAACAGGAATTTGTGTGCTGCAAAAAAAAAATAAAAAAAAAGGCGGAGGACTACATCTCCCCTCGTCTGCGAGTTTTTGCTGCAATAGCTCTGCCTTCCTCCTCCTCTTCTTCCTCCTCATAATTTTCTTCACGAGCTTCTTTCTGGTTGTGCCCTTCTTGCATTTCTTGCTCTTGCTCTGCTCCTTCATTATTCTTTTCATCTGCCTGATTGGGGAAACAAAAAAAAAAAATCAGATTCAGCGCAGCTGCCAGTTTCCTTATGGTTCATTTTAGGGCAGTGAGATGAAACTGAGGAGAAATGACCCTCAGCTGCAGTTAGAGCTCCTGGACAGAAACAGGGAATGATTTCCAAAGGCTCCTGGGCAGCAAGAATCAATGGTGGGGGAAGGATGAGCAAAAGGAAGCTGGGACAGCATGAACTGTTAAGGTCTGTGACCTAAAGCAGGACACAGCAATTGTCACAGAACGTCCCTGGAATGTGATGACAGTTGGGTGAAGTGTTCGCCCATGTCAGCGGGTTTGCACTGTACTTACGTTGTCGTCATTTTCCCCATATGGCTCTTCAGCGTTGCGTTCCAGTTCTCGTTTCTTCTCTTCAGTCAAATCTTCCTGCACCTACAAAGCACAAAGATGTTCTTAGAGGTTTTAATTTCCTTTTAAAAAGTAGCCTGTGGCATAAATGTACACGTTTTCAGAGCTACACTTTACAGAATGAAGAGTCATAGGAAAGGGAGGAGAGGGCATGGAGAGGTTAAAGGAAATAAAAAACAAGCAGCAAACCCAACTGGGAAACTCGCTTCCTCTGAGAGCACATTTTCAACTAGCATTTTCACAGACCCTCTCCTCAGCAGATAACACAGTCAGGTTCCCGTTCCATGTTTTCACTTTACATAAATATAATTTTCTGCTTGCCCTTCCTAGTAAGAGCGCCGTGACACAGCCAAGAGCTTCCACCCACGCTTCCACCCCACTGCGGACTCTGAGAACTGCTTCTGTTCAGAAACACAGGTATTTAATGGCAACTTCGTGTTTTTCCCAGCAGTCAAGCAATCCTTCTGCGAACTGCTCCTGGAAAACCACAAAAGAGCAAGAGGGGATTGGGAGAGAAGAACAATCTCTTCCATCTCTGCTCTTGGAGAGAGCAGGCCACACTGCATCTGCCTTCCAGAAGTTCAGAGCTTGATCTGTCACCCCTTTCCCATATGCCAGCCCTCTCCCTCACCCCCATGTCCCAAACGGCCTGGTCTGAGTTAAGCGCCCATATTCTGAACTGGTGAATTCTAAGCTAATGTAGCAGTGTGCTCCCTGTAAGGGAGTAACGAGTAGCTTTTTCTATTGCTTTTTGTACACTGTTACGTATGAAGTAGAAAATAGCATCGATGAGGTACGTGTTGAAGAACTGCAGGGCAGCGTATGCGAGCGCAGGTACAACGAGAGTCCCTTTCCCTCCTCTTCTCCTCCAGTTCAAAGCAAACTCCTAACAGCTTCCTGAGCAACCCCACAAATAGTTGGAGCCTCCATAGCGTAGCTTGCCCAGGAGGAGCACAGAAGAATCAAAATCTGAGCTAAATAGTAACTGGCTGAGGAAGCAGTCTGCCCAGAACGGCAGGGGGTGATTAGAGATGCAAAGTTAATGAGGTTTTCAGAGACCTTCAGCGGGCTTGAGGTTTTCCTGGTGTTGTAAATAGCTTAATCTTTCCAATTACTGCCCCATTAATACTGTGGTGCATGGCAGACTAACGGACTGCAGCGCAGAAACATGAGTAACACTAACTGTGGGCAGAAGCGAACAGCAGAGTAACGGCAAAGACCTCCTCGGTCTCAAAGTCAAAGTAATTTGGGTGCATCAGTTCCAAAAGACACCGACCCTGAGTGTTAATGGGGATGTGCTGTGCTACCTGAGTCCACACACGCCTGTTTTCTTACCTCCTCTTCTCCCTCCTCCTGGTATTGCTCATCCACGTTGTCTTCCTGCTGGTCAGGGTTTCCTGCCATCTGCAGACAGATCACAGAAAAATAGAGTTCTATGTGCACACCTATTGACTTTAACTGAAGGTTAAAGCTTCTTGGCCTGGAACTATATGTAAAGCCAAAGTAACAATAAAGGCCTAAGAACTTCCAGTGTGTTCATTACCCTTAATGATAGCTTGGCTCCATGATTTACATCTGCCCTAAATTAAAAAACAGACAGCAGAATGATCATAATAAAAAATCACTTCCCAGAATAAAGCAAGACTTCCCACAGGAAGAGGATGAAATATTCGCTCCATTAAAGACCAATGCCATAAAAATACAGATTGTCTCTGCCTAGACGAGTTTAGAGCTCAAACTTCGTTGAAATGTGCAGCATTTCCTGGCATGGCCCCAGAAGGGAAGTGGTACCACTGCTTGCAGTGGGTGGCATGGAGGGGATGTGTGTGAGGATGTGGAGGTTGTATGAACGGGTGTTATGGCAGGGCCTCGTGTCAAGGTAAATACAGGGAGCTGGGACTATAGGACCACAGAACCTCCCTGAGCGGAGCCAGCAATGAAAGCCATACCAGTGTTTCACCAGGAGTGACTCCACACTTCTGCCTGCGCATGTCATACACGGCTTAAAAGAGACTTTAACAACCAAAGTTCAGTGCTCTCTCCCCGAGCTGTGCTACCCTGCCCTGAAAGGGGACCTCCAGGTGCTTCCTTTCCCTCTACTGACCACTAAGTGCTCTTCCATTCCTGGGTGTCCTTCTTTCTGACCGGTTTGCTTGTGCTTGTCATTTTCATCCGGTCGATTTTCTTCTCTCTCTTGCTCAGCTTCCTCAAATTCATCTTCTCCCTGATTGTTGGGGTCATCAGCAGGATTCACATCTTCCATGGCTGCCTTCTGTAATTTGGGAAGTGGATGTTAAGTGTGTATTTTTATCTCATGGTCCCTTTAACCTGGAAGGTGCTCTAGAATGCGCTGTGTTAGAGCCAGCCTCGCACCACTGAAACCACCTGGGATCTCTCTGCAGGCATCAGGGGTCACTAGATCAATGCAGAGGTGTCCACTCCTGAAAGAGAGTTGTCTGAGTGCAGACAACTGCAGGGTGGATACACATCTGCTCAACACCAGACTGAACCCGATGACTTGTTATACAGACTGCTGAACTCCTTTTGTTTACTGACTCTCTGAGAACTGACAATGCCTGGTAAGTCCAGGTGAAAAAAGGCAGGAGTTTAAACGCTCGTGGCTCAAAAGAGCTGATGTGCTCTTTCAGTACCAGCCTGTCCTGCCCCACTGACCTTGTCTACACCTATAATAAAACAACACTCACTTTTGATCATACTTCACCATTCAGAACACGAGCATTTTCTTTCTGCTTATCATTCAGTGAAAGCCTTTCTGATATCTTTACAGCTGATGAGGTAAAGATCCTGTAGAAACATTTACTATACAACTTAATCTGCCACGGGAGAGGGAGTGAGGATGATACACTTGACATTCCGCACTGCCAGGAAAGATGGAACTTGGGGGAAGGCTCAGGACTGAATCTCCTGCAGCCAGACCTCTGTGCAGTCGCTATCACGGCTGTTCAGCACTGAGGTATGTCCTTTTTCACCATCTCTCACTTCTGTACTGACTCCAGCTGGTTTCAGCAGCTGTTGAGCTGACTCCAACCCTCTTAACTAACAACAGGATGAAAAATAATGTCATCGCTTTCTGACTGACCACCGATGAGTTACTCCTGTTATTTTTCTGAGTCCAAAGTTTACCTGGTCGAGTCTCAGCTAAGCCCAAATCCTTTACAGCACCTAAAGCACAGATCAAAGGAATGCCAAAAAGCAGCTTGCTTCTTCCCAGATCAGTAAGGACAACTTTAAACAGATTTTAGATGTAGTTCTAAACTGCCAAACTCATCTTCCCAGCAGACCCCTGGTTCATCTTATTTCTGTAACGCATCAATTATGTTAGATGAGACTTCGCTGTTTTCACTCTGGCAATCCACAGCCTCTTAAATCATACTCACCGATTCATCAGCCTGCTGATTTTCTGCTTGGCGTTCTGGTTCTTGCTCTTCATTTGCATTATGCTGATCATCATCTTCGCCTTCATCCTGGTGCTGGTTGTCACGTTCGTAAGCTGACAAATTTTGGACATTATGATTGTATTACAGCCTTTCTGAGTCCCCTATATACAACTCCCAGAGTGCTTTTAGCAGCAGGCAGCCTTTACCAAAGAGCTCCCCCAAAACATACCAAGCCAACAGAATTGTTTTACTGCTAATAGGAAACTGATACTGAAAGATCGTGTCATTTGAAGAGATACAACAAAATTACAAGCAGAGCCAGAAATGTAGCCAGGATCCACAAAGCCCTGTCCTAGTCACTCAATCAAAAGGATGCTGTGCCTTTCAGGCATGGGGATTTGATCCTTAGGAATTCCTGTATTTCAGCCAGTCACTTCAGCCAGTGTTAACTGAGTGTCTGGTTTTAAATGGTGAGTTTATATTTCACTTGAATCTAAACAGGATGTGAAATTAGGATTACAATCTCGCAGGAAAGGCAGCGCACAGGGAACCTGTGACAGGGCAGGGACATACGTTTTGTCTTACCTCCTTCTTCCTCTTGTTCCTCTTCCCCTTGGACAATATCATGGTCCATGTTATCATAATGAACCTGCTGGCTGAGAAAATTGAATGCAAACACATCATTTCAGTGTCAAATAAGTGCGCTTTTGCTTTAACAAACAGACCATCCTACTGCACCTCTGCCTCTCCCAGCTCCTGCCAGAATGGGCTCCAGTTTAGCTTTCTACTACCCAACATCACCCTTCCTGAAAGAAACGTTACAGAAAAGACTTTCTTCTACCTACTGTACAAACTTCTGTGTTTCTATTTTTCTCTATCACTGAGGCCTGCCTTGTTATTCAAAACTCCTAAGCTTGTGTATTCCCTAATCAAAGCACAAATGCTGTGAACTGGAAGCAAAGACCCTCTCAGAAAAAGGGTTGTAAAGTCAGACCGCGTGGATCAGTTATTTTGCTGAGTTAGTGGTTTTACCTTTCATTTTGAAAGGTGTTTCCTCGTGGTGTTGTTCTTTCAGGACCGAGTATTTGGACTAACAATTTATGAAAGGTGCTCTCATACCAAAACCCATTTAGAATGTGGGTCAAGTTAATAATTAATATTTCAGTGTTTCAGCAAAGAAAATTCAACGGCTTTAAGATTCCAAGACAAAATAATTGTCACTGAGTTTTGAACTAAGCAGAATCATAAGGAAATAGGACATCAAGGGTGAAAGCACGTAGAAGGTACAATACAATGAATATGTAACTGCATTCACAATAACTTTATGAGACTAACAGGTGTTGGTTTCTCCTGAAATCATGCTTTTGGCTCTACAATGCAGGTAACACTAGTCTCTGTTGTCCAGAAAGTCCTCATGGAGTTACTTAAAAACAGCATCTTACATTGAAGAGGAACTTTAGCTTAGGTGCTTTGTGCGTATCTGATACTGAAGCTCCTCAGTGCTACAAGATCATCATTGCTGCTTAGTGGAAAATAATTACTAATTAAAAGCAAGCTTTAAGACAAGGGCCATTGCGTGCCAGAAGCCCCTAACCTGCCCCATGGAAGTGCACGACAATGTGCGCTCACCACGCTGGACTTCAAGAGCTTCCACAGCGAAGGGGAAAAAAAAAAAAATAAGGAAAAATCCCAATTGGATTTATCCCGGGAAACGAGGAGCTGAGACTCGCTGACTTCAGTTTCGGGGCAGTCCAGGTTCAGAGCACTAACCCCCCTCTTTTCAAAGGTGTAAAGCCCTAAAAACTAGAGCACAGACCATGACAAAGGCATGCAAAGGAGTTTAACCTCAGCTGCTTTTTATAGAGCTTTTCTCCTTGTTCCGCCTGTTTCTGCAGCTGAAGTTCTCTCTCCTGAAGCTGCTGCTGCCGCAATAGCTGTCCTCGCAGCCTCTGCTGGTACAGCGATTCCTGATGTTCTCGGAGCTGACTGGCTTCCTCTGCTCTTTGGGCTGCAAGATGTTGCTGCTCTAGTTGTTGTTGATAAGCTGGCTTCTGTCTTTTTGTTACAGCTTTTGTTGATGTTAACTGTCAAATGTGTAAGTCATCGATTAATCATCATTCCAATGATCAGAAACAAGTCTAGCACCCACCCCCCCAACATATTACCAGAAAAAGGAAGGTTTGATGGCTGACATGACAGCAAATATGCTTCCATCGATTTAACTGCTGATTTCAGTAGCTTTAAGCCTTAAGTGAGACACTGCACATTTTTTACAGTCAGCAGTGACTTTATCTCCAGTTTCACAGCTTAACCTCTTGCTGCACCTCCCCAACAATGGCTTCTCATCACACTGGAGTCACACAATTAATCTGCTGGGAGACCAAGTGTTAACAAAGCCTTAGGTGAGACCAGCGAAATGTATTTTCCACTGGAGAGTCAATCTAGAATGTCAATCTGGGATTTGCTGGATTTATTTAGAGCTGGGCAGAGCAAGCCTTGCCATTGCTGTGCACAGATCTCCCTGGGCTATTCTAGTCATGTTCATCCGGCAGTTCAAATTTCCTGTCAAACGACAGTGAACATTTAGATGGAAATGTGTTTACAGACGGTAGGTCTATCTGACAAGGAAACGCACTGCCGTTTGCCGAGATGCATCAGATGAGTGAGGCAGGACAGCTCTGCAAAGTGCTGAAGACGAGTCTCATTCTGTCTTCTCCCATCAGCTACCACGGACCTCAAATTTCAAGTCGGAGATGGGATTCAACCTGACTGCTCTTTTTTTCCATCTGTTGTTTTTATCAGCATTAAGCTGCACTTGGCAAGCACGGGAAGATGCACGTGCTGAAGTTGAGCGTGAATCCTATGCATCCAAGTGCTTTGAATCCCAAATTTTCTACAACTATGACACTGACCTTACCTAGAAACAGGTGAGTGCAATACCGGGCCAGCAATGGTAAGAGATGCCTCCATTTAAACAGTAATTCTGGTCAGTTGGTGGAAAAGAAAAGAAAAGAGTTCTGTACCTCTGAATGAAGGTGATCACCCAACATGTTGGTTTCTTCTTCTTTCTGTTCCTCTTTCTTCCACTCATGCTCTTCTGGTGCTTGATCCTGTTCCTCCTCTAAGTGCTCGGGCTGACCCGCCTGCTCCATTTCCTCCTCTTCAAGTTCTTTTTTGTGTTCCTCTTCAACTTGGTCAACACGCTGTTCATCATCCTCTCCAGCTTCTTGTTGCTCCTGGATATTCAGTTCTTTGTTGTGCTGGCCCTCATTAGCCCTTCTTTGCACATGAAAAGGCTCAGCTCTGTCTTCTCTCTCCTGGGTGTTTATTTCTTCTCTCTCTTTTGGCTTCTCGTTCTGCAAAACAGACAAGATTATGTGGCACAAGATATTATGGACTACATATTCTCACGAGAGCCAAGGACCAGGTAGAGATGCCTTATTCCAGCCTGCAGTCGTGAAGCTGTAGGCAGGAGCTATGTGAGGTGCTGTACAATCCCATCATAAAGTGGGTTGAGCCTTGTTTTATCTGAAGTGGAACAGAATTGTTTTGTAGTTTTGTAGTTTTAGTTTCTGTAGCCAAGAACTCTTGTAACTTCCAGACTTGACCCAACACTTTGCTCTTTCTCTTTCTGAACATCGGGTAGTGGGTCAGTTTTAAATATACCGACTTAAGTGTGCCACTGAAACATTGTAAAACACCTGGAAAGCCTGCTTCTTCAGAACTTGTTAAAGCTTTTCTGTAACACGAGGTATCTAATTAGACACCGCTTCATACTCAAATAATTAAGATTTTTAGCAGCTTCTTAAAGCAGCTTAAATAAACCAGTTTTAAGTGAATTTACAGCCACGTGACAGAAGGTCATCATGAATATATTTCTCTACTACTCAAGATTAAACTGTCCCTCACTGCTTTCTCAAGAACTGACAAGCGTGTACAATTAAACACTTCTAGTGGAAGTGAAGTGCCAGCTGAGTGTTCTGCTGGGTAAGAACCATTTCTGACAGCATCCGCAGCCAGTCACTACTTTATACCTCCTTACGCTCCCCAGCCTCAGCTTCACGGTGCAGCGGGAGGTCGCTGTGGGGAGAGGGTGCTCGCACCTCGGGTTGCTCGTTTGGTTGTTCGAACTTCTCAGGCTGTCGGAAACTTGGCATTTTGTTGAGTGTGTCCTTCAGCTGTCTGTATTCCTCAACCTGGGACTAAAGGCAACACGTTAATTATAGCGTGTCCAAATCAACTTCGTAGCATGACGTAGGCGCCTCGGAGTAAACTGGCTGGCAAGACACGTGGTAGAAAGACTCGATATTCACATTAGAGCAGACACCAGGGAGGAGAAGGGAAGGGAGCTTGTAAAATGGGTTGTTCCCATACACTAGGTAACATCGATTCATCGCAATCTTTTCAGCCAAAGTGCACATGCATACAAAGTGTATCAGAAAAATCTCTGTGGAACAAAGACGCAGATTTGTTCTACTCATGCGAAGCAGAATTGTCAGAAGGGGATGACGCAGTTTTCCTGGCAGACCAAAGCGAGGGAAATCGAGAGCACCACAATTTCTCCTTTACTGGTAGAGAGACGTGCAGTTCTTTCACAAAGAGTAGTTCTAACGTCTATACACACGCTGTGAAAATACCAAATCCTCAGCATGTAGACAGGTCACACAAGACAACAGCAACATACAGAACCGAGGCAAAAGAAAGTCATGGTCAAGAGCAAGGGGAAAGAGAAGGGGAAAAAAAAAAGAAGAGAGAAAATGTAAATTTCTAAAGTCTTCCTGAAATGCAACCATAAAATGTTGTAATTTGATTTACTGTTTAACTTTGCACAAGATCAGGATGCTTTCAAAAAGCTTTAAAGGCCAGTATGAGAATCCAGACTGCTTGGTGCCCCAGTCCCTGCGGGGACAGCAGATGAACAACAGGGTTATCTTGTAAAGTAAAACTGCTGAGGTGGGCAGGATTTACAAAAGCTGATCAGCTGCATATACAAAAGGCGGGTGGTGCTTCACAAGAGGTTTCTCTCTTGCTCCAGTGGAGGTAGTGGGTGTGTTCACTACCCATTTTGAAGGCAGAGGTGCATTTCGTAATCCTCTTTAAAACTCAGGTGGAAAACTGGCTACAGTTTCCACTCGGTGGCTGTGTGGGTCGTTTTGTGCGTAGTGTGGTATAACAGCAATCACCAGGAGAGCAGCCAGCCGTGATGCATTGATGTACAATGCATAATCCTCACACAAAACAATAGCCACAGTGCTACAGGTTGACAGGATGCAATGCGTAACAGCTCCGAAGCCAGACGCACCTCGAAGCATCTCCAAAAGACTAGAGCATCCATTAAAACAGGGCCTAAAAGCAAAGCAGAATGCACAGTAATTACTCTTGTCATTCCAGAGGGATACTTCTGCTTCCTGAGTAACCGCCGGAGAGTCCAATAAGAAATTTTAGAGGAAAAAATAGTATTTATTTAACATAAGGCTAATACGCTGTTCTCTGATTTATTTTTATTCCCCGCTCAGTGACCATACAGAGAGACTAATACACCAGGGTATGTAAACAGGGCACGTCCAGTGCTCCGTTCTGCTGCACGAGTCACTAAGCTGAACTCTGGGATTCAAGGCCACAGCTTCAAAGGTATTAATACTGGCAGGAAGACAGGGCTTATAAAAATATATAATGAATCTGCCTGGCTGCTTGAGCTATGGAAAAGTACAAAGATTACAATGCCTTCAAGATTCCAGTCACAAATTCGTCCATGCAGTATTGACTACTGATATTTAATGTCTAGAATGTGCTTAGAAACAGAGGCGTGGTTCACCGAGCTGTGTGTCTCAGCAATAGTCCCCTGTGAACCTTCCATAGCTAGTTTGCAGGAGGAACTGTGCAACCGCGCTGGATCCCTGCTGTTCTCAAAGAGCGTGCCAGACCCTTCTCTTGCAGGAAAGTTCTCCGTGTGATAAATGCCTGATTGCAGATAGAAAGTCTTTGTGTGACACCACTTTGCTACTTAAAGAATGGGATCAAAGCCAGGAGAAGGATATGAGCTTCCCTTTGGATGTGGTGAACCTTAAATCAGACCCTGCATCTGCCCTTGTGGAATTTCAGATGTTAGCAAATACATACCAAGGAGCTAATGGGGCCAGGGGGAGAAGAGCTTAAAAATAGCTGCCAGCGTATGTTAGTACTGGAAATTAAGATTCTTCCTATATTTAGTCTATGAGGAACTTTCCTGGTC
>NW_010425349.1:100512-120333 GCF_000710305.1 Buceros rhinoceros silvestris
CCCTATTTTTTCAGTTTCCACAGAACACGCTGAACTGGGGGAGAAAGAAAAAGATCCAGTGTTTTTAATGCTGCTAATGACTCTGGGGACCATGAAAATACTTAAATAAGAAAAAAATCAGTCAGGAATAAAAATAACTTCACACTGCCTCATTGCCTTTCCCTCTGACCTTTCAGCAATAGTGCTCCTCTGCTCCAACACTGCTCCTACTTTCGGGTTCCCCAAGGCCTGCCCCGCTGACTGAGTCTGCAGCAGCCTGGCAAAGTGTGCACTTCATGGAGAGTGGAAAATGGCATTTCAGAAAGGCAACGCTGCTGCTGCGTAACCAATTTGAGTCCTGGGCAGAGGTTACATTCCCCCTGTATATTCTACCCCTGTTGCACTGATGTACATAACCTTATAAACCTTCCAATCACTCAGAAGAGAGAATTTCAAGTCTAGCAGCATCCAGTGATACATGGGAACGTCAGCTTGCGGGATGTTAAACTAACAGCAGTTCTATCAGAGGAGACAGAGAAAGGAAGGCACTGGACAGCTCTCAGGGAAGCACAGATACTCTTCTTATCAGTAACACATGCATCCTTGAGCCCCTAGTGCAGCTTTTAATCTTCCGACGGCCCTACGATCGGTCCTGATTGAGAGCACCCCTGTGAGTCATGCACCTCCCTGCGCCGCGCCACGCAGTGCAGCGCTGCCTGCGCGCTCCCCATGCGAAAGGCGACATGCACATCAGCGCGGAGGCTGCACCAGGAGAGGCGAGTGTGCGGCAGGTGAGAGCGGTGGAAGCTGCTTTCCTTTCTGACCTGAGCAGCAGCTAGTGCACTCTTGTGGGCTTCCAACGTCACCACAAGCTGGTTGTGCTGGGAGAGTAAGTTCTTATGCTGTTGCTACACAAAAAGAAGAACACGACATGTTTCACACGAAGTTCATTCTGACGGTAAATTGGGTAGCCTGGGGGATTTTGAACTAGGAAGATAATTATTTTGCAAAGCAAACCCTGAGTTGGAAGGACAGCACTTTTTTATTTAACATGGGATGCACATTAACAGGCAGAGGAAGCAAGCGTGCCAGGAAAGAAAATTTGGGCTAAAAATAGACTAAAATAAAAGTTGGAGTAGATGTTGACGATTGTTTAAAAATAACAGAGCTGCAAAACATGAATTTCAGCAAACTTAGTTTGTTAAAACACAACTAATAACTTCCCAAATCAAATCTTCAACTCCACTCTCTATACTAAATACTTCTCTTTTTCTTTCTTTTTTTTTAAAATGTACCTAAAGTGCAGATGGCAAAAGGCAAGAAATCCCGTTCAGCCAAACTCCTCTCCTTTTAGCCTCATAACAGAAACTACAGCTCTTCAGCATAACACATTTCTGGCTTGTTGAAATTTGTGAAATTCTTTCTTTTTCCTAACAGGCTTGAGAGTTCTCCTCAAAGCAAAACCTACCTTGACGTCTTGTAGCTGGGTATGAATGTCTTGGTGAGCTTTTCTCAACTGTCTGTTCTCCTCCCGTAAGTTATACAGGGATTCTAGTTAAAAGAAATAACATGCAGAATTTAGACCTGGTCAGATTTCTAAGCACCAAAGTTAAAACTATAACACAAGCTGCATAAAACCCAACACAACGGCTACAGTAAAAATGGATTAAACTAACTGAGTATGTTTTTTTTTATGTTACATCTCTCCCCAGCCCTAGAAAAAGCTTTACATTTTCAAGCAGGAAATTTCAACATTTGGTTAAATTTTACATCAGTGCACCCAGTCTGCAACTGGAATTCTGTGTCGCTGTCCCACTGGGGACTGTGGACAGCAAAATTCATCAGGGTAATCTGCATTTTTAATAGGCAGAGAGGAAGCCACCCTCCTCTCTTTCCCCACAGCGCATCTGGTGTGCGAGAATTTTGTCCTAGGACTAAGCTATTCTTCTGGAAGAGGTGCGCAGATGGCCAGAATCCTTAAAAAGCTTTACATTCTGGGACCAGGGAGAGGGGCTCCTCTTCCCACCTCTCATATGGGGATATTGCAAGCTGATGTGGTGTACTGCAAGCTCTTCCCTGCCTCCAAGCTGGTCTAAGCGCTAGCTGTAAGACTTCACTGGTGTGGTGCCAAGGCAGAACTAACACACACAGCCTCTGCCTGCAAAACACTGTGCAGACAAAACTGCAGACAGCTCCAGAACTAACTCGTGTATCAGTGACACAGGGCAGAAAGTGGCTGAAGGCCTTTGGTGGGAAGAGCCCCAACCCTTTGTTCTGTGCAACTGTGCCATTAGGATTGAAGAGGTCCACAAACTGGAAGAAATCTCTTTAATAGGGAACTGGATGCCAAGAATAAAAAACAGATGCTCCATCATCCACCTATACAGGTGCAGCTTGTTTCAGAGAAGCTGATACACACAGGGAAAATGAGGTCTCAAATGTGTAACACGCCACTTCTTAAAGAGGCACAATTAAGTCTCTGAAGGAAGCACATAACATCTGTGGATTACCTTTCCATTACAAAAAAGAGGAAAGAGGCAAACCATTTTTTCCAGGTTTATTCAAGTCTTAGAACTAGAAATGAAAGATTGGATAAACCAGCCTCTGCCACTTGACAGGCTTTTAAGTGCTGTGTTTCCTGCTACTTCTCTAATCTAGGTAGAAACATGAAGCGCACAACGAATATATTTCAGAAAGAGGCCACAGAAAATCATCCATAAAATGCAACTTATCAGGAGGCATAAGATGCGTGCCTGACCTCTCAGTGAGAACAGAGAAATGCCTCTGTCTCACATCACACAAACCACCGCAACAAAGACACATTTTAATATATTTTACATATACCCTTCAGCTTCGAGATCTCCTGCTCTTTCTCCTGCTGCAGTTGCAAGTATCGCTCCTTGTGATCATTGAATGTTCTGCTGAACTCTTCTCCTTGTTTCCGGTGATCTTCCTCAAGGTCAGCATGCTGTTTCTTTAGTTCTTCATGTTGACTCTGCAAATACCAAGGTGGGACACTGGAACAGCTCTGTATCTGGCTAATATTGTATTTGGCAATTTCAGGAAGTCCAGATGAAAAGGACACATTCATAACAAGACGTTTATTATTCACAGCATGCTTACTGCAGCTCCTTCCAAACACCAGATGATCACAGCGATGAGTAGTTTCCTGTCCTAGGGCTACGTCACCTCACCCTGCAGTTGCCCTGTCCCACTGGACACTGCTGAATGCATCGAAGAAAACCCTGGTATGCCAAGCTCTGTAAAGCCTGGCAAGTCAGCATTCTGTGCAAGGAATTGCACTTGGGCAGATTAAATTACCCGCTGGAAAGCCTGACTAGGAAAGGCTGCGGTAAATCACCTTGTAAGGGCGCTGTTATGAGGGGAAGGTGCCACCAATGTACTGACGATCTGGAGAGAACTACCAGAAGCCAGTGAGGCCGTATCTCCCTGACACAGGCAAACACCAGCATTCTCCAGCGCTGGCCACCTCGGTCACCTACCTTCAGCATCTGGTGTTGTACACTCAGGGCACTGTATCGGCTGTTGGAGTCTTGCTGTAAAATGAAAACACCGGTGTTAGAGCAACACCATCACTCCTCTGCACAGCAGTTATTTAGGAGGCGTCAGCCAAGGGACGTCACTCCCCAGAACACAAGTTCCCATCTCCACTGGCTCTGGAACGCTGCAAACACAGGATTGGCACTTCCTGCACCAACACTGTATTTTAACTTCTGTTACTCAGCTCACAAACCGCTCCCAGTTTCAATGTGCAGAAGTCGTAAACCACTAATTTACTCTCTTTGTAAAGCATTCGCCACAGGTCCCTGGGTCCTGTGCCAGACTCCGCTTTCCTCCTGGCACCTGGTATGTAACACCAAATTTCTCAACGTTTTTCTACTTTTCAGTTCACAGATAGCGTGTTAGAAAGATGTCACTGTCCTCTTCCCTGGGGACTACACTACAGAAAGATCTCTAATGCCTTCTGATTCCCCCTTCCCCTTAAAAATGGTACCATAAATGTTTGAACTACTGTTACATGAACAGGAAGATATCTTCCAAAATAATTTTCTGGAAAGATATTCGGATTTCCTATCACAGCTCAGATAATGAGGAATGGTGGAACACTCTCGCACACAGAGTAGAAACGGAGTCAGTGAGCGCTCTTTACAATGGAATTCGTTAGAGCTCTCCATCGCAATTACAACTGTTCAAAGCATTTCCCTTCTCTTGGAACTCAAACAGCATCGACTATTAAATCCTGTACTGGGAACAATGACTTACCCTTCCTTTATTTAGCGTTTCCTGTGCTTCTAGTTTATAAACAAGAAAATCTGCAACATAAAAGGGAAAATACTGATGAAAAGAACCAGGACAATTAGAATCTGTATTTCAATAACATAACTAAAATAACATAAATTCTTCTAAGAGCCGAATACTCCTGCAGTTAGAATTTGCCAAAAGATCTTCAAAAAAGCTATGGAGAATTTAACAAAATGCTCAAAGCTTGACGAAATACTGTCATTTCAAAGTTTCGTAGTTTCATAAAACATTTTCATGAAAACGTTTCCTATCTTAGTGTGAGATATGGGGGGTACAGGCTCAAGACTGCATGGGTGATTAAATCTTCTACATGGACTCTCTTGGTAGAGGCCCAGCAGCATCATTTAAAAGGAGAAGGACATTCATTAATAAATTCTTGTATTAGGATAAAAAAGTGTACTTTAAAAAGTGTGACAGTCCAGGCTAAGTTTAAATAAAACAAAATTGCCCCCTTTTGTTCTTAGATACTCTTTTCAGGAACTGAAAGTGCAACGGGACAGCTCTGCACTAGATGGCACCAGGAAACTGCCAAGAGCTGCACGGTCACCGTACAGCCTGTGCTGGAGTACCAGTCGAGTCCGCAGCTGTGGGAAGAACACAGGCTTTACTCTGAAAACTGTTGTGAATTGAGAACAACAAAAGACCCCGAGAAGCTCAGAGGGTTGCATTCTGCTGCGGTTTCATGGAGGGCAGAAGTGTAAGTAATCCACTGTGCCAACATTTCCCCCTCACACACACCTAGAACTTACTTTTAATCAGGAAAAAGCATGTGTTTACCCTTAAGCATGTATAAAAATACTGATTCAGAGTCTAATGTCACACTGATGGAACGCAGGAAAAGATCAAAGTACAAAGTACACCTGAATTTACTTCCTAAAGTAAACAAGTTATCGTAAATGTCAAAGCAAAAAGCACTTTTTTACCTTCTTTTGCTTTCTTATGTTCAAGCCTCTCCTTTTGTAGTGACTTTTCTAATCTTGATCTGTGCTCGTATACAACTGAAAAGAGAAATTTTGGACAGAATTCATTTAAAAAGTCACATATCTAAGACCCACCGGCCATCCCCAGCATGCCCAGAGAGCGCGGGTACAGAACACAGCAGGAAAATACAAGCAGAGAGAAGTCACAGGGTAAAGGGCTAGTTGTATGATCTGGGACAGTAACTTTTTTTTCTTTTTTGCATGTTTTATGGATCCTGAATGCTGGGTTATTTCCATTGAATGGACACAGACTGCGACAACCGTGCAAGTGATCTGTTTATGGGGACCTGGAGTCGTCTGTGGTGGCTCTACGGGAGAGCTACCAATCGTCTGGGGGTGCAGGTACACAGTTTCCCATGCTTTCATGCTTTCCTGCCTTCTTTGTAGAGACAAGGAAATAAGGCAGGACAACCTCACTGCCGGAGTAAATCCTTACAGCAAATTGTCGCAAGGAGGGAAGGGAGATGCCCAAGAGCAGGACGGCTTAGGAAGGTGCAGTAAGTATCACACTCCACGGGCTGCTTGGGCTAAGACATGGAGAACCTGAGGTCCATTCCTAAACTCTTCCAAAAACGTGGACGTCTCAGTTTTCTGTGACCTTCTTTGTTTGCGAAGCCTGGACAGAAGGATCCTGTTACACCACAGTGCTGCTGAAGACGCCTAGACTGCACGAAGAAATGCTGAGGTGTAATGTCCTGTACTTCTTCGTAACAACGTGCTGACAGTGAGCGTACACATGCTAAAGTACCCTGCTCTCACAATATCCACCTAATCTGGGGAGGATTTGGGGCTTTGGAGGGTTTTTTCATCCCCCCAGTTATGGAGGTAAGGCAGGAAGAACAAAAGAAATCATCTGAAGGGCCAGGTTGACTGAAGTATAAAGCTACACTGGATGATGCTCTGTATGCTGAGACTGCTCGTCAGGAACTCACTGCAGTTTGAGAGTAGAATCGAATATTCACTGATTTTTAAATCCATTTAAGCATTTTCTTTAAGTGAGCCAAAATACCCGTCTAGAGGTGATTGAAGAGGTGGTCTGTGTACGGCACTCCAGGCAAAAAGCAACAAGCTGAGGTTTAGGGGCACCACTCACAGCACAACCCGCAAGATCCTCAGCAGCCCAGCTAACTTGTATGAATTTGTCCAATTGTTTGTTGTGATCAGGTGTATTCAGGACATCCCATAGCCTCTGGCAGAGAGTGTCTCTACTTGGCCGCCAGTAAAGCAGCGTTTCATTCAGCTTGTGCTTTGGACACCTAGTTTTGGATGTCCCTCATCAGTGCCTACTCACCCTTCCTCACCACAGCAAAGGTGTGACAAACAACCTACCAAGTTCGCAGCAAAGAGATTACACTCCTGCAAATGTACAATTGTATTTGCTCAAGCTCAGTTTAACACAAGTACCTTTCACTGTCCAAATTATACTCTTTGAGTATTATTAATGTTTGAATGGAATTGTGATTTCTCCCTTCAAAGCTCGGAAATTCCTTTTCTGAGAAGTAAGCTATTGGTGCACATAAGCCTTCAACGGGAAGTAGCAAATAAAGATTTGTATTTGGCAGCCCCATAAAACTCCTCTTGCGCCTTAAAGCATGTTCTTAATTCCACGAAGATGCATTTTACAGGCTTTTTAGCTACAGGCTTATCTACAAGTGTTTACGTTTTGCCTTCGAAGCCAGATTGTTAATCAATCCTTGTCATCTATCTCTACTTTGCTATTTATCTTCTGAAGTCAAGGGCATCAGTCGAGATGCACTAATGTATCAACATCCTCCGCAACAAAATGGGCACATAATGAATATTCACAAAGTCACCAGCAAGCTTTCAGAGAAGGAAAAAACAACCACGCAGCAGCTCTACAGTCATGGTTTTATATAGGTTCTGAAAAGCCTGACCCCCCCCTAGGACTCCCGTTCTTGGCAGGCCCCGGCCGCCCCATGCCTGGGTCCGTGATGTCCAGAGGTAGAGCAGCGACTCTTTCACGGGCACCCCCTTGCCGTGGGGAGGGAGCTTGCGTGCCCTTGTGAGGTTGAGAGCTGTGCTGGTGGTGGCATGTGCCTCCAGTGGGGTCTCCCAGGCCAGACAGGTCTCAGCTGAAGGGTCAGACAAAGTGTGTCCATGGGCAGGATGGGCTCACTAGCCTTCGGGCAGCCATCCTAGGAGAAGGACAACTCTGACTCCAAACCCGGGCAGATGGAGCTCGTTTAGCCCTGTAAGGCATCCATCACCTAAGAGAAGGATACTCTAACCAAACCTACAACCCGAGGACTTCGCTGTCACTGTCCAAGCTCGCTAGGCCCTGGCAGATGAACCTCAGGTGTAAAGGGTGGAGCCAGTTCCGTGCTCGCTGCACCTCACCTAAAAAATCCACCGCGCAGGCCTGAAGGGTGCACTCATCGCTTGCAGTGAGCGTGGGAAAAGCCCTTCCCAGATCTTCGCTCGCGAAGCCAAGCCATGATGATGATGAAGAGCCTGAACACCGAATTACATTGTGAAAGGAACCGTAGTTGTAGCATAGCAACTCGGGAGAGAAATGAAAATCCGTAACGGATTTCCCGTCCTGTGCAATCGGGTGGAAAGAGGCTTTTTGGCAACAGGCTAAACCACAATCAGATTCAGAGGTGATGTTTTCCATTTCGCTTCTTTGCAAATGTACCTTCCGCTGCTCCTCCCAGTGTTTTAACACGGGCGGGGGGGGGGAACCCCGCACCACCAACTCATAATAAGGGCAGGAAGAAAGGAGAAAGAAAAAGGAATAGCTGGGTTTTAAGGGGTGCAGTGCTCTGTACCTCTCAGAGCTAACTGCGTCTCTGCTGAGCTTTGGCTTCCCTGTCTTCACTCAGCACTTTAAAGCCATGGCTCCACAGCCCTCCCTGGCAGAGCATCCTCACTGCCATCTTCTCGGTGCTCACCTTTGAAATACTGGAACAAAGGTGGCAATGTCTTCACACAGCCCTTCGGGCGGCCAGAAAGGACTAAGAAAAGCTTCCTCCTACACCTCTCCTCTCCTGGTTCATTTACTGGTTGGTTCAGCAATGTTTTTCTGTTTTCAATTTTCCACAATGTGCAATGCATCGATGGTTTTGATTAAGAATAACTAACACAAAAGCATAGCTTTTGTATTTTCTCACTTCGGGGGAGCAGGCTGCAGACAGATTTTCTAAGTAGGAGTTCTTTAGGAGTTTACCTCCCATTAGCACTAGTTATTCCCGCCACTCAGGAGCTTCCTAGACAAGTAGAGTCCAAACTTCAAGGCTCTTGTTACGACAGTGGGGGGTTTCTCCTGCTTCACTCCCAGCCTGGGTACAAGGTGTCTCAGGAAGAATCTTAAGGAAATTAATAAAGTGAAAACCATGTTTTCGATTACAGGTTTCCCAGCTGCAGGGTGGATCCTGGATAACGAATCTGACAAATTCCTACTGGTGTGAAGCACCGACCTGTCACTTCACAAATAATTTTTTCCTAGGGTAAGTTCTTAATTTTATACTGATCTTTGCACAAATAACGGCACAAAAAAGGGAGAAAACATTGTCTTCTAATGGCAATATGCACTATTCCAAAGCTGGAACAGCTGCAGGTATCAGTTTAATTCTTTATAAAGAATGTAAAATGTGACCTGCATGAAGGAACACGAAAATGAACTCAGAGAGGGGATCCAGTCCCAGAGAGCAGAGCCCAGAACCAGAACTGGACATACCACAGCCAGTTAAAAAATCCTTTTGTCTTCAGCAAGAAAATAGTTAACGGTTCTTGAATTGAGCCCCATTAAATCAAGTCCTTGATTTAGGATTTTTCTCATATGGAGGGAGAAGGGGAGGGCATACGATGCTCGGAAGGTTCTCCGAAGATTACACCACTTTGACCATTGCTGAACGTTAATTGCAGCACAGGAGTCCCAGGATGTGATGAAAGCAAAGCTCTTTAACAGTCATGGCTCTTATCTCCGCCTTGCACCTCTGAGCAGTAAAACTATTATTAAGCAAAATAAGTCATTATTGTCTGTTTAAAAGAAAGTACTTCCTATTTTACGATATCGGTCACAATGTGACTCTGGTATTTTGGCCTATCAGAAGCATGATTCCAGCGTCTGAAACAGCCCAGCTCCCACTCTCTTACAAACTGCCAAATTAAGATTACATTGGGATTTAAATATACATGGCACAAGAAATTGTATTAATTTCACTGTTACTGTTTCTTATGCAGCTCTGCAATCTTTCTCTGAGCTGACAGGAACACCTTTCCGTTTAATACCAGCAGATCTCAGCAGTCTTGGCAACACTCGATGTTAGTTTCTCTCAGCCTGTGGCAGAGGTGAACCGAACCAGCAGCGTGTGGTAAGCCACTGGAAACACGATGAAGGTCTGTAGAACAGACTTGTTATAAAAATACAGTTAATTTCCAATTCTTGTCATCACAAATAGAACCATTTAAAATATGAAGCCATGCAAAGAGCTCTTCTGCTGGGAGGAAAGCGTTTCCACGAGCCAAGAATCCCTTCAGTACAGGATGTAGGATGGATTTTCTAGTCCAATGACAATAATTGAAATTTTGACCTCAGAAGATATTTGTCTCATCTGATGTTAATGTTTCATGCTGGGAGAACACGTTATTAATACAGCAAGACCTGCTCCACAAGCTTCCAGCTCTGTGTTTGACTGAGTCTTGCTTCAAGAAGATCCACTATTTTATCAGAAGCAGGTTATCAAACTGCGGGTAGCACCTAGGCAAGCATCGGGATTGCCCCCCATGGTACAACCCGCACTGGTCCCAGCATACACCCCCTCCATTTCAACGACTCTCAACTGAGAGCTGAGCGATAAGAGGATATTCCGGTGATGCTGCAAACATCCCAGAAACAGTGTAAGTATTCCCACAACAAAAACGAGGAAAAGTGTCATGCATAGCACAGGAAAACAACACTACAGAAACTACACACTTACAATATAGTGAACAAAATACTGAAGCTATTGAAGTTTTCTGTTTTGAATTTGTACAAAAAGGATGGAAACAGAAGCCGAGATAATGTGAAACCGACTGTGTGTGGAAAACAAGCATTCTTCTGGCTAAACCATGGAGCAGTTTTGGATAGAGGCAGAGATGGACGGCTCCCATTTTGCTCACTGAAAACCACCACACGCAGGATGATAATTACATTTACTTTCAATCAAACTCCTACACCTTTACTTTACTTAGGTGAAGAACGATGAAGTAATAGCTTTGTCAAATTGCAGCCAGTCACTGCAAAAGAGCAGAACTCCTCCTGGCCAGCTGAACCACGTGCCGGCAGCTGTGCTTCAAAATAATCTCCGCTTTGACTCGATTCTCTAGTCATTTGTGTTGCCCAGAGTATTAATTTTAAGGGAGAAGTTTGTACTTCATATCTGGATCTTCATATTCAGGGGTTTTGTAGTGCCTGTCATAGACCTATGACTGATTTCCACCGCAGGAGGAGACAGTGTAACATCAGCTGCTTCCAAGATCCTGCACCAAAAATAACCTGTCAATAAAGTAAACCCGTTCCTCTAACTTGGGCACTACTCCAGTAAGAAAGTACAACTGGAGAACGGGACTGGAGAAGTACAACTGGAGACTGGAGCAAAGTACAGAGGTTGGGGCTGACTACCGTGAGCATGTCCTGTCACACCATACAGAGGTGTTGTACATGAACAAGATGCCCCCCGCTACTAAACCCCTCCACACTGAGCTGTAGGTGGAGACAGATCAAGTGCCTGCACTTAGGTCAAAGTTTAGCCATAAACCAGATAAAATCTACCCAGATAACAGAGAACTGACTACACGCTTTTTTATGTAACATTTTCAGTCTTGGAACACTGGATTTTTTTCTGAGTAACTTGGACCCTATCTGAAAAACCACAGAACAGTTTGGGAATTACCTGGTTGTTGACATGATGCTGAGTGTGGGGAATCCATTAAAGCTCACAGCTGGCTCCTGAAGCAAAGCTGTGAGACTCCTGCTTTTGGCTCTCCCGTCTCCAGCCCAGTCCCTGGTGTCTTGCCCAGGATACGAATGATCACTGATGCTCTCTATGAAACCTCGCCGCTTGTCAAGGGGTTTTCCCCCTGCTAACATTGCAGAGCTTGGCAACTCTGCCAGAGATTAGACAAGGCATCAGAACTAATCATGAGAGAACTTCAAACAGCTCTGGAATGCAGGGAGACTTCCAATAAGCGTGTAAGAAAATTCACATGCTTATCAAACCGTCAGCTTTGCATCCTCAAAAAGAGGAAACTTGACGCACGACATGGAGAAGAGTTGCAGCTCTTAAAAGCTGCTTTGACTACCGTTCTGGAACTGGGGAGATGCTGGGGAATCTGGTTCGCCCCAGAAACACATGCTTATGTTTCTAAGAAAGAGCTGTGGCCTCTGTTCCATTACAAGGGCAATGATGAAAACTAATTTCTGAACTGGAGTAACCAGCTACATTTAGCAGAATCCTTTTACCCCACCCCGCCTCATGTCCTCCCTTTCTCAGAAGTCAGTAACACCTCTGGGAAACCATAGATTTAAAAACCAATTGCAAGATCTGCTGGGATACGGGGAGGTATTTCTCAGGTAGGAGCAGTAAACTGTAATAGCTGCTGCTAAAAATACAAGTTTGAGAAGGGGTACTAGGGATTGAATATTTAATTGCATTTGAGTTAGGCTTCAGACGTACCTTTTATTAGGACAGAGATCGCATTTTCCATTCCAGAAAAGATTCCCAGCGCCCTCCACAAAACATTTCTTCCAATCTTTGGTGCCACCCGTGGTTATGGCGTGCTGAGTCCGATTAGCACCTCACCTGGTGTATTGTTTCTACACTCCTACCTATGCTCAAGAATTTTTTTCTGATGTGATGATAAATGCAAATAGTTCAAACAAAACCTGTGTGGTGGTTTTAGACTTAAAATTCTTCAGCTTAGCAGATTTACTCCTAAAAAAATTCCACTCCCTTTTCTTCTTATGATTTTCTTCTCTGCATTGTTCTGCCCTTTTTGTCAAGACCCACCACGTCATTCTGAAGAAAACACACACGCACATTCCAAAGAGCTGCAGGGACAACTTTCCTTCTCACATTGTCTCGGAATGTCTGAGTCACAACTCTCAGCTCCAGGAAACCAGGGCCTGTTCTTTCTCTCAAAAAAAAAAAAGTTTGTTTTCAATTTGATGCAGAAGCCTAGTGTTTCTATCTAAGTGGTGTTAGAAAATATATATATATATATAATCTATATTCAAAAACCAGTGCAAAATGGACATTGAAGTAAAAGAATGTAATCTATATATACACACATGTTGGTTTAATGGTCTCCCCTAACCGAAACATACATTTGCATTTTTATGGGAAAACCCGATGTAAATAACTATGGTTATTGCCTTACAAAACTGCCACGCTGCTTCCTTACATTAGTCCAAGAGCTCTGGCACGGGGGACCTGGAGCCAACTCCAGCTGTACGTTTCAAAAATCTGCGTACAGTAATCGATAGCTTGAGTTAATTGTTCATTATTTATTTTTTGTGGTAACAGAAGGTCACTGTCAAACTCCAAAACATGCATCTGAGTATGAAAAATCAACGGAAACACTGAAAATGGCACTGTTCAGTGCAGTGGCATGGACAGGAGGAGGCTCTTACAGTGCCCTCGAGGAGCACGAGCAGGCCACATTTCTCGACACCTCTGTAATTAAGCCCTGGAAATGACTGCCAGACTTGGGGATCTGAGTCACTTCAGGAAAATAAGATGCTAAGCTAATTTCAGATACCTTAGGGGGAAAAAAATACAGAGGAAGAGGTGGAGTAATTGCAGTTTGGTTTATTTTATTCGTGATACACAGTAGAACATCTGAGGAAGTTTGGTTTGTGCTCGATCACCAGAAGGTCAGAACTGCACCCAGCTCAGAAGACCCTTCTTTAAACAAGGAACAGCATCCAAACAGGCTGAATTCCTCAAGCTCCAACAGAACTAGAAATTCATGACCCTGAACCTTAAAAATGGTAAGAAAAATCACCCAGCAAAAGATCCTGCCTCAATTAGTTCTTGAGTATAGTTCATTTTTTCAGTAATCTGCATTATTTAACTTTCACTACCATTAAAGCTCAAACCAGCACCAGCCTTTCAACAGGACAGATTTATTATTTCTCTATGCAAGGGTCTTATTCCAAAATGAGTGAAGTGAGCTATAAGAGCCCCAAATCACTGGCAATACCCTCACCGCTAGATAAGAGCTGCTGTGATGCGTACTGCAGTCTCCGGGTGGGTGGAAGCCTTGCTCATCAGGTTGCACCACGCCGATCCAGCGGCTGACAAGCCCGTATCCTGCCCAGCAAAACAAGCGGCCCAGGGAGACAACGTGTTTGGAACGTCATATCTAACACTTAAGAATTCAGTTAGTTTTACTCCTGTAGAAAGTAATTCCGCTCTGTTGTTCAGGCTTTGGTTTTAACAGCAAACCATCAACCTTAACTGAACCTCTCCAGGACTGCATAACTCTTGGGTATTAAGATCTTGTCAGGACAACAGTGAAGCCACTGCCACCCTCAGACTCTCCCCACACCGTGGGCTGAGCACGGACAGGTATCACTTCAGCTGCGCTGTTGACTACAGGATTTCTGGCGCAGTTTGCAGCTACCGTTGTCAGATTGTGACTGTGGCTGTTTCATCCTCTGCTTCTGTACTGGTCTCCCTCTGACAAAGCTGATGATGTTTTAGGCAATGTCAAACCTTCACCTGCTAGGAATATGTGGCAGAAGATGACTGGCAAAGAAGCCAGAATGCAAACTCACCGAAGCACCCTCCCATCTCGCCTCCCTCCTCCTCTCGCAGCGCTGAAGTGTTCATAAACCCAGACAGATCAATCACTCACAAGCTTTAAAAGGCTTAAATCAGCAGCAGCACCACTCAGTTTCAGGATATTCACTCTATCTTGCATCAGCCTGTTCCCCAGGGAGGGGAAACAACAAAACCCAGGGAACAAAACCACCAGATTACCTCATGCTGCTTAATATTCCTTCAAACTACCTCCTCTGTGACCTCCAACACTTCAGATTCCAACTCGGATGGAAATTCATCCTGGAAAGTGCTATGTCCCCAAGGAAGGTGATTTAAGGGCATTTAGGCACAGATTACAGGAATTAAAACAAAAAAATTAAAAAAGGGCATTTGCTCAATTTATCTTTCCAGTCATGGAATTCAGCCACTGGGACTCTCTATGGACCAAGAAGCAACAAAACAAGCTCCTTGAGTTATCAGAGCCAAGCACCTTTTCTACTCAGATGATGAAGAAATCTTGATAATCCAAATAACCTGAAATCTTCAGGTCGAGCTGCAAAACAGACATCTATCCAAGTCTACATTTTCTACATATGTACATGTATGTCCAAATGCACAGGTGAATATACATTTGCAGCATATAGATCTTTCATACTAAAACAACACACAAATTATTTCAAATATTTCATGTGTTCTAAGTATTCAGAACACTAAATACCCAGTGGACAATGTGAACGAAAGTATAAAAGACAGACTCTTAGGTGACAAACCACAGCATGCCGTTTCAGGAAGCCAGGCAGCAGAATTTGGGTGCTGTATTTGCCATGTCATGCTGGACAAGGGGTTGAAGTACACACACATGCCAACGGGACACAGAGAACTAACCTCTGCTCTTACCGTACTACCACAGATCTTTCAGATCTCAGATAGGAACAAAACACGATCAAACTGAGCGCTGTAGTGGGACATGCAATTTGAAACTAAGGAATGACAGGAATTCGGGCTGCTGTTACTACGGAGGACCGAACGGTATCAGAGCTGTGTAGCTCTACTCATATGATGCATGTGAAAAATAAGCCATCAAAAGTACTGTTGGTTCTTCCTAGCTCTGCCAGCTGAAGGTACCAGTTTAACCAGAGTACTGTAAAAGAGAGGTGAGATGGTGAAGTACATCCACATCTGAATATGCTTCACTAAGAACAGCGTTGGCATCTACTCACCATGCAGACAGACGTAACAAATATTAACTACTAAAGTTAAAGGAACTATGATCCAGTTTTGTGATGCATTACACCAGCCTCTGCACGCAGAGCTGCTACAGATGTGATCAGCTCCTAGCAGGTCACCTCCAAGGAGGTGGACAAATGGCACAGCTGGCACAGAGGGATTCTACATTTGCTTTACAGCTGGTGCTTTCTAGTACTGGATCGGATGGCTCTAAGGAAACCCTCACCCTGCCTACCGTGGGGCAAACGCTGACCTCTCAAGATCAGAGTCCCTGCTGGGTTGGCTCCCAAGATTACAGTATGGTCTCAGACTGCCCAGAGATCCCCTGAAGCCATCAGACACTTAGAGACATCAGACACTCAGTCCTAAGACTCTAAGAGCAAGAGCAGGAAAACAAAGGTAGTAAAAGGCACTAAATGTAGGCTGTTATTAGGATTAAGGATTAAAACAGATTAAACAGATTAAAATAGTACTCAAGGGGTCACTTAATACTCAGAGGATGAAAAGACAGAAGCTGTAAGGGCTAAAAAGACATTAAATCTTGAAGCAAAGATACGGTCGGGTCTGACTACAGCTGTCAATGCGTTTCTGTTCCAGCTCCTGAAGCCTGTTCCTATATGGACAATAGTCTAAAACTTGGTTTGACGCATCTTTGTAGGAGGCAGAGAGCGTCCAAGTTTTGTTTTTAGTATTTTAAGAAATACTAAATAAGACTGTCTTCATGTTTCAAACACAGAATGCTCAGAGAATGAGATTTAAAAATAATCAGCTTACTGGGGAGATCAGTTGCTCTATGAAAGACCTTACAGATAACAGTGGCTTTACGTTTTCTTAGCAGTCACGAAATTTTGCGTCACTTCGAAATTTTGCCTCTGGTATTCCCTTTGCGGGTTACAAAAGCAGCCCTGCTTTCTCCATGCCCATCAGAACTTTGTTAAAGAGATAAAAATACCAAAGTC
This sequence comes from Buceros rhinoceros silvestris, assembly GCF_000710305.1. Taxonomy (NCBI): domain Eukaryota; kingdom Metazoa; phylum Chordata; class Aves; order Bucerotiformes; family Bucerotidae; genus Buceros; species Buceros rhinoceros. The sequence continues at coordinate 116,749 of NW_010425349.1, forward strand.
TGACACTCTTTTTTTTGTGAGACATTCATCATTCAAATACAAAATCAAATCCAAAATCTTCTTGACTGGCTTTTCAAGCAAAAACGGAAGGCGCTGCTCATTCAGGCACAAAGAACTGGCAAGAACCAAAAAGAAGGTTCTTATACCTACACAGAGGAAAAACCTAAACAACTCTGCAGAGATAGGGAAACAGCAGAGGGGACAGTAGGAAGCGACAGGAGGCTGCTACATCTGCAGATCCTCCTTAAGACTCTAGGCAGACCAAAGGCATTTGACTCCAAAACTGCGACCTTATACATAAAACTCAGGTGCTGCCTCTGAGCCTCGAGTATTTCACAAACTGACTCAGGTCTCCCCCAGAAACCCCGACAGCATTCCTCTGTGGACAATCAGGAAGGCACCTGGCTTTACAGCACCAGCAGCCACAACAAAACCCAACCTGAATTCAGGACATGGGTGGGATTTCACTGTCATCCAAGCATTTCCACCCAGCTGGCCTCCCAGGAGCCCAGCCAGCCCTGCACAACACAGCCCCAGGATACTCAACAGGACAACTTTAAATTGCCTTTCTTTTTCTTTTTTTTTTTTTTTTTTTAAATCAAACCAACAAAAGCCTACTGATGAAATGGTTGCTCAGGAGGTAGAAGTCCAAAGTACAGTTCTCTCCTCAGCTTGTAATGAGCTTTAGTGTCTTATTTAATCACCCAGAAGAAAGCTGGAAACACTAAGAAATCAACCGCTGTTGATCCAGCAGCCTCTTTCCTCCTGGCCATGCCATGGTAGTGACCTTGCCCTTTAACTCATTCCTGTTTAAAAGATTTCAGAGTGCTCCCATCATACATCAGGCCCCAAAGTTATTTCCAGACCAGTACCGACAGAGGAAGAGATTACGCGGCATCGAAGGGGTAAGTTGCTCTGCTTTAGCAGTGATCCATTATATCGCTCTCATAAACGAATAAAGAATAATCTCTCGTGCTGTTAAGGACAGCAAAGAGAAGTAGCCTAGATACCCTTCAGAGGGTTTTTTCTTTGGCAACAGAAACATTATTGGTTTAAAATCCAGGCCATTTAAAATCAAAAGGTCAAAGTGCAGTCAGATGCTGCACCTGCAAATGCAGGATGTTCAGTCGGCATTTTATGCTGTTTCGAAGTCTCAGTTTAAAGAAAATTCCTTCCTGTTGTTCCACATCAAAGCAGGGCAGGTTTCAGAAATGGTTTTGGTGTTGCACGTCACCAGCTAGCGTGGGCTTGTGGATCTCTGGGTGAGCTGGGCATGGGCACCGGTTCTGAATTCTCTATGTTCTCCTCGCTAAGAAACTCCTACTGCAAACATCCAAGTGATTATACAGGGCGGCCATCCCAGAAAGAGTCATGAACTGGGAGGGACAGGTAAGAGGAGAATATTTCTAGCTCACCAGGCCCAAATCTGCTGAAGTCTCTTAAGTATATGGCTTTAATTTACTATGGGGGAGAGTCAGCTTGCCGCTGTGTTCAGGATGTCTCTGGGCTCTCAGCCTCACCCTCCTTTAGGTACATTAACTCCTGCCATAATACAGGAACATTTAAAGAACCAATTTAATTGTTACATTGTATTTTTCCTTCTATTGTGTGACTTAAGTGCTGGCAATTATTTTTCTGAGCAAGGTTTACTATTACCATACCAGGCACAGATAAGATCTCCTGCTTAACAGGCTGGATACAGTGGCATGGGTCCCAGAACCATGCGAGTTTTTTACTCTGACAATCAAATGTATTAACGTTCTCAGATTCTGGTCCATATTTTACTTTTCTCATTGACACACTGAGCAAGTAAGAGACTATTTATACAAAATGCAGCATTGTCACCGGATTTATCAACTACTAGTTCCCTGCTGCTTCTGAGAACTAGCTTGGATAGATGATGGCTACTCAGAATAAAAGTTTCAGACATGGAAAGTTTAAACCAGCAGTCCAGCCCCAATATATCCGACCAAGAGAATCTCTCCTCTGTGTCAGGATGAAGTTTGTTGCGTGCTCCTCTTTGGTATAGCCAGAGCAACAGGAAAAGCAAACTTGTTGAATTTTAGCCTGAGAACAAGACGTTCCTGTGTCCTCTTCAAATACTGCTGGCAAATAAACAGACTAGCAAAAGTAGCCCTTTAGCCACCCGCCACATACCTGGATCCCAAACATTTACACCTCCTTCATGACTAAAATGAAGGTTTCTGTCAAATTTTTCCATGGCGCTACTGGCGATGGCCTGAAATTTGCATACGATGGTCTCGGACTGCAGCTAAACACACTCCAGCAACAAATCACTGTCAGCATCTACAGCAGAAGCCAAGTTCTGCCTCTCTGCATAAAAACTTTGTTTCTCTGCAGGGTTTTATGTTTCCACTGAAGGAACATATCTTTCCATGAAGGCTGAAGATCATCCTGAGGCAGTGACAGCTGCTACAGCAGACCACGCTTATTCTTGTTTTACACAGCTTTGAGAAATAAAACTCTGAACAGTTTTGAAAGCTGGCTCTGGACTTTGTATATACCAACCTGGTAACTCCCTTTCCTGAGACAGAGAGGTGCTGAGGTCCTGCACTTCCTAGAGCACCACTGAGGCTTCACATGTGTATCTGCTGCTTTGCATCTCATTTCTGGACACGAAGATGTCAGACACCAGCATCTTTTCATCTTCAAGCACAGGACGCCCACATTTAAACCAAGATACACAAGGATCTGTATTTAAACGGCAGCTTTAAGCCAAAAAATTCAAAGCTATTCCAAAAGTAAGAGAATAGCGTTACCCAAATAACTTATTTGAACTTGACTTTGAAATTACCCTTTAAAGCAATACTTTATTAGAACACTCCTCTCCTCCCTCCTGGAGCTGTTTAAGGTTTATGTTGGTCAGGAACTGCACCCTTGCATTTTTGCAGCTGAATGTTCTCTGAGCAGCATAAAATTAATACAGCTAAGACAACAGAGAAGCAGGCAGAGGTCCCAGAGCTGGACATGGCCTGTACCGTTAGAGGAGTGGCAGGCAGCATGCCCACCTTGCCTGTGTATACCAGGAACTGCAAAGTGATGTGCAGTCCTTTGGGAGTAAGAATGACTCTATAAAACGCGTGGGAATGAGAGCTCTCTCTCTCTAGGAGCCCACGACAACAACTCGCACTGACTTCAGCGGGGCCAGGGTCCCACCCAGAGTTAGATATCAAACCCCATGGGCTTGAAGAAGCGCATAAGGAGCAAAACTTTGTGAGAGGTGGGTCAGCTGAAGCCCAGAGGAGGAGGAAGAGGATATTCTGCAAACCTTAGAAAAGGATGGCAGAGGTTCCTGCAGAGGTAAGTACCTTGTAACTGAGCTGAGAGGGACTCTTGATGCTGCTGGTACTTGAGCGCCGTGGCCTCCGCCTTCCTCAGCTGGCCCTGCAGCTCGTAGTAGAGCATCGCCCCGTAGAGGAAGCCAAACAGCACAGTCAAGAGCAGGAGGGTCTGGAAAATCCGCTTCTGTTTTCGGGAGCACATTCCGTTGCCCATGTCCCCGGCGGGGTCCCGAGGGCCCCCGCCCCTCACGGTTTAGCTGCGGGCAGCCGGAGGCGGCGGACG
>NW_010425350.1:0-19721 GCF_000710305.1 Buceros rhinoceros silvestris
TGCGGCGCTGGGTCCTCGGGCTGTAGGAGGGGGGTTGTGGGACGGTGGAAGGTCGGGGTCCCCCTGAAGAGTCACCTGGCGGTAAAGAGGCAGGGAGGAGGACGAGGAGAAGGAGGAGGTGGTGGAGATGAGGAGGAAGAGGAGGAGGAGGCCTTAGTGCAGGTGAGGCGGGAGCGCGTAATGCAATCCGGGGCCACCAGCGGTAGATGTGGTGTCGTCAGCGTGCATGGCTGCAGCGGTAACGCAGTTTGTGCACATGATGGATGTGTGTAGGTGAGTATTTCGTACCCTTCAAGAGAACAGGATTCTCTTTAATGGCTCATCTTTAAAAAATGAATGTAGTAACGCACTAAGAGAAACAGTGCCATCTAATACTTGCACTGGCTTGGAATCGGGAGTTTGAATTTCGGTGTGATAATGGATATATGGCCATACACACGTCTTCACCTGTTTTATTCATCCACAAAGGAGAAAAAAATACTTGCTTGTACCACCCTATGTATTAAAATTGGTAATTTGTTCTTTGGAGAACTATGCCATATAATATACATTTGATCTCACACTGTCCCATCAGCTACACAGTCAGTTACTCAAGGATGCCTGTGATCATGTGGAGGAGTTTGTGAAAGTGATGGTATTTCAGCCTCATCTTCTTTTGCAGATCAACTTCTGCTACTTGCAGCTTCCCTGAATAGCCCATAAAGATAAGGTGTATGGAAATCGCTGAATGCACGTTACTGAGGGAGAGGAGACTGGGGTGTGCACTTATATTACTCTCGATGTTCTCTTTGAACCCAGATAGGGAAGCATGCATGCACATACACTTGAAAGTGCTTTAAGCTGTTTATCATATTAACTAATAACAGTAGGAAAAAAATATCTCCTATAGCATAAACCCATAACTTCCAGTGAGAAAAGATGGCCTTTACATTCCATCCTAACCATCCATCGAAGAGAAGGACACTCTAACCAAACCTACGACCCGAGGACTTCTCTGTCACCGTCCAAGCTCGCTAGGCCCTGGCAGATGAACCTCAGGTGTAAAGGGTGGGGCCAGTTCTGCGCACGCTGCGCCTCACCTAAAAAATCCACCGCGCAGGCCTGAAGGGTGCACCCATCGCTTGCAGTGAGCATGGGAAAAGCCCTTCCCAGATCTTCGTTTGCGAAGCCAAGCCATGATGAACAATTTCTTGGCACCAGGGCATCAGGCTCTCTTGGGCCAAGGACAGATCAAAGAGTCAAGATTCCCTTAGTGAAGATGACCTACTGCTTTGCTACTCATTTGTATCTACACAGAAAGAGAATACCAGCATCTCTCATCTTGTGTCTCAGGGGAGTGCCTGGAAAAAAGGGAATTTATGGACGAATAAAGGTAATTATTATTTTTAAAAGCCCTTTTCACACAAATATTACTGGTTGACATTTATAGCTTCTGTTCTGGTTATAGGTTTATGCAAAACATTTGCCACCATATTACCTGTGTGTATTATTTTGATTAACATAGACCTGACCTTTTAGGTCACATAATGCCAAACTTACATCAATGTTTTTTTTTTCGGTTAAGCCTGTTTCAAAGAATCTTACAATGAAAGAGATTTGCTCTTTTTGGCACGGTACTGAACATAGGGTCTCCTAAAAAACAGGGAGGCAGGTTGGAGAGCTTTGTAGAAGACATACTAGTGGGAGGGTGCTGTCTGCGAGTGTACGTGGTGGTGCAGGAGGACAATAGCAAAACCTGCTCTGCCTTTGAAAGTCACTGCTACTGATCAGTCACAACATGCTGTTCCACAAGGTTGTCACTAAGGTTAGTGTTTGTATAAAAACAACTCTTGACAGTGAAAATGTGTGTCTGCCCCTTTCTTACTGCAGCAGTACTTCTTGCATTCCTTCAGTATGCATATGTTTACAGTATTGATATCAAAAGGAAAGTAAAATAACACATTCACACCTGATTCAAAGTTAGATCCTATATTCATTTAATAAGACTGCTGCTGTCAAATTCTGTCCTGTATTTGCAGGAGGAGAAGATAAGAATTAGTGGTGTTTTGTAGTCCCATCTGTGCAGGATTCAAGCAGAGGCCCCAGTACACTGCAAAATAAAACAAACAGGAGGGCCTTTTCTCCTCCATTATAATATGCTACTTTGATGTAGGATTGGACCACACTGACATTAGGTCTCTTCATAACTCCGCAGGCTCTCCAAAATTCAGAAATACTCTTGTATTCTCAGAATTTAGATTCCCAAAGACTAACTTTCAAGTCATGTCTCAAACTAATCTTACTTACAAGTCCTAAACTGTTACTGCAGTGAAAAGAGGGAAAAACACCCATTTGTTGTACTTCCCAAACTTTGCAGATTGTACTGTGTTCAAGTTGAAACTGAAAAACCTTAGATTACCAACCCATACCCTTACCTAATTGTGTTGAAAGGCCTCATTTCTACTTGCAGAGAGGCACTGACCACTGCAGATGTCAGCCTTCCCAACACCATGGACTACACAGTGTCCAGCTGTACTCTGGCGCCTTTTTAAGGCGCCTTTAATAACAACAATTTTAATCCCAATATTAAATGCAGCTATAATTGTAGCAAGGGGATGCAGTGATGCCCTCAGAAGCATAAAGGGGACTGGTGAATATTGCTATTAGATCTCTTATTTAACCTGAAGCCCCAGACCATCCAGCAAACATACTGGACTTTTGAAACTTGGGATTCTCAAATGCTAACCTTAAGGCCAAAAACATGTTTGAGCCTACTGTAGAAAAGAGTGCATGGCATCGGCATCTATAAAGACCAGAGCTCTTCTTAGGTCCACATTCCCATCAATATTCAACAGCATGTTTGATTCTTTAAGTTTCGATTCTTAAACTCTAACCTTGACCTGACAGACAACTGGGCAATTGGCCCTTGAGAAGAAAATTGCAACACTAATACCTGCTGGCACAAGTGGGCCTTTTACCATTCAGCATTAAAACCGGTTCCTGAAGCTCCTAGATCTCAAAGCCTAAATGTCACCTTAATTTAAACCAAGGAGCCTGTGTACAGAAAAAGACCGCACAATAATTGGCTGCCATTTGCATCAGGCTGTCTACTCAGAGGAAGCCAGCAGTAACTTCAGTTCCAGCTTTAGATTTCCAAATGCTAGCAGCATCTCAAACCTTAGCATTTACCATAACCACAGGAAGGATTCCCACGATTTCATAAAGGTGAAGGGACATCGTCCCTGTTGACAGCAGACCGCTCCTTAAGGCTGTGGGACCGCAGCACCCACGCCCACGCTATGTCTGTCCTGCAAAAAAAAAAAAAAACCCCAACCCCCCCAAAATAGAGCTGGAGAGTGAGTTTAACGCTGTACCTGATGAATTTGCCCTACTGCTAGTGATGACCCCCTGGCACGATTTTGGCCTATGTCAGTGAATATCCATGGGTCAGGCAAGGTTTTGAGGCAGCAAGAGCAAAGGATTATTCCCCTTAGGCAGAATGGATGAAACTACACCAGTTTGTCCCCTTCCATAGTCCTCCAACTTTATTGCAACAGGTTTTGCACCCTCGAACCCTTCAGTACACAACCATTCCTCATGTCATAGTCTAGGACATGCATTGCACCATTTCAGCCTGGGAGCATGGGACCGCCAGTTGGATGGCCGGCAACACAGCCCCTGCATTATTACAGGTGCTAAATCACAATTTTTGATTCAGTGCCTTTAGAAAAATACTCTCAAAGGCCACAGGTGAAAGCATAGGCCCCTGAGAGGACCTCAGTTATGTACAGTATAATGTGGACAGGGCGAGACTGCACCACTTGGCATAGGAGAGGTTTTTGATCCCATTTTATTGACTGACACTTATGTAGTCTTAAAATTTTCTAATCTTACCTCCACTGCTATTGCGGACAATGGGCCCTAACTTACACGGGCCCTAACAGCAGCCTTATGAAGTTCAGCTTCGTGAATAAATCTGTCTCAGAACACAACAATTCTGAAATGTTACCTTAACAAAGCCCATAACTATAAGGAAGGTGCGGAAGTTCATCAAAACCATAAAACATCAAATTCATCAAGACATAAACACAGCTCCTCAAACTCCAGTTCTGAGACGGCCACCAGCCCCACAGCAGAATCAAACAGAAGAGCGCAGCCCCCTAACACCAGCCCTTTTCTGACTTTTGTATATCTGGCAGCAAACTTAGTCTGATTCTTTGAATCCCAGACTCTAAACCTCATCTTCTGTCTCACCCTTATAGCACCTGAAGATAAAACTAAGGCCCTATTCCTATAGCATAACAGAAAAACATAGGCTCTGCAGGCCTTGCCAAAACCCCCCATTCATTCAATATCTATACATATAATATATATAATTCATTCAATATCTATACTCCTAACCAGAGAGTCCACACAGTGATTAGAAAGACAGAGTTCATCATTACTGATACCAGCACGCTGCAGTTTTTGCAGCTTCAGTGATGACTCAGTTCCTTAGGCTTTAGATTTGCAAAATCTGTCCCTAATTCCTACCTTAATTATAACTGTAAGACTCACGTCTATAACAACAAAAACCCACCATAAATAACTGTCCCTTATTGAAATCAGCCCTATTCCTAATCCTGAGGGCTGTGCAGCGTGCAGTCATCATACCGGTTCCTCCATGTTTGGATTCCTAACCTAACCCTGACTGTTGTTTTGTTATTGAATGTCCATGGACCTCAGTCTCCTCATGTTCTTGGGCAGCAGCATGTGGATCTTCATGCACATTGGTCATACCCATATCTGCCCTATAGCAGAATAGAAAATAAGGTATCTTCAAATATTACCAGCAGCAATTTATGTTCTTCAAGATACACAGCTCCAAATCATACAGCTAACCCTACTCTTCATTCTAACCTTCATCTTAGCAGTAACAAAGAGCTCAGAGAATACTTTGACACCCCATCTCTTCAGGCCCTGCAGAGTCCTGCAATGAAGGCAGTTTCCAGTAGTAAGCTTCGTTCCTGCCATCCCCGAGTCTACTGAAAACTGATCCCTGACAGTTTCTCTACTTACAAGCTGCTGCTCATTTCTATTGTGGCTTATAAAGCACTGGCTCCAAGTGACACAAGCTTTCTCCCTAACTCCAGTCCTTACAACATCCTGCAGTAATCCAGGTCCTTCAGCCTTTGAAGTCCCATTCCTGGCTCTAGCTGTAGCATCAGCATAATTATATCCAGAATACCATGCCTTCAGAGAAAGATAACATAAAGTATGGCCCCCACCTAGGACCCGTTAATGACCTAAATCTGCAAGCCCTAGAGCATTCATCAATAGTCATAGTTCCCTAAGGTTCAGATTTCTGAGCCTTATTCATGATCTTTACTTTAATCAAGGAATTAATCTCTACAGCTGAAGAACATAAAATGTATTGACTCTGTCACTCTTATCTCCATGAGCCCTATAGTCTCTTCATTCCCTTTAGATAGCTGTAGGGGATAGAGCAATATAATTCTGCTTTGAAGATCCAGTTAGATGACATTCTTCTTGCCTAAAAGTGTTTATGAATTACCTTCCTACACAGAGTTTTCATCAGTTCCCGGTTATTTGCAGGGGTTCTGTTGTCACTCAAATTTTCTTCCTCCCTTTTCTGCAGATCTTGACTCTGTGCTTGTCAATAAAGAAATAAGAAGGCAGCCAGACAGGCTTCTGCAGCTTGTGCCCTTTGAGCAAGGTTTGGGGAGCGTGCAGCACCCAGGGAAAATGTTGCCACTTTGGGGAACCTGAACAGCTGGAGAGGTGCCCACTTGTGGACTCTTCTGTGAGCCTTCCTCCCAGGCCCATCTCCCTTTCTGCCCCCTCCAGCCTCTTCTCAGACATCAGGGCAACACCTACCCCATCATTAGCAGGATCAGGGGAGCAGGCTGCCTTTGCCCTCTCTGTACTCTGTGACAGTGAGTGTGATACTGGCAGCGACTGAAGGTAGAGCAGAGGAGGCTGTTGGCTGTCTCCACCTCCAGCTGTGAGGGAGGGGGAGAGAGCAGGAGCCTAGCTGGGTTAGGAAAATGCTCTCCCTCCAGATGTGAGTCCAGGCAGGGCCCTGTGCAAATCTATTTAATCACCTCACGGTGTCTCATCTGTACAGATCTGCATGCACAGATCTGCACTGTGCAGTGTTTGAGCTTATCATAAAATACACAGTTGCTCCACATACTGTGCAAACTGCTTTCAGTGCCTACCTTCACTTTCACCTCTTGCAATGTGACTTTAAGCCTTTCTTCAGCACTGCTATTTATTACCCCAGGCACTCCTGGCACCTCTCTGAGGTCTCACTAAGACTGGGCTTTTGCCCAATGCTACACCTGTATCCTAAATTTGACAGTAATGCACATCTCAGGTCTTTCAAGCACGTTGTTTCAAACCTGATAAATTCCTTCCCAATTCGGAAGTCTCAGGCCAGGTGCCCCTGCAGCCCTCTCTCCTTAAGCTCAAATGTTGTGTAAGCTTTGAGACTCTCAAGTGTATGGGAAAGTGTAGTCTTATGTTTTGCTTAGAAAGAAAATGAATGTGGTACCAATTCACCCAGTTTTGTGCTGTTAGAACCATGCTATAACTCAAACTGACATCAGCTCACAGAGTGGTGAATTGAAACCAAAGCAGTCTTCTTTATAACTTCATTTTAAAAGAGTTTTCCCAAGGAAACACTATCTCCTGTCTCTTTGTTCCTCGCTCTTTTTTTTTGTTTGTTTTCAAATTCTTCTCCTTCCTCAGTAACTTCTATGTCCTTTGTCCAGTTTTGATGGTATTTGACAGCAGGAGAGAGATAATTAAATTTCACAACAACTGGTCTCTGGGTAGAGGAGCCCCAAATCAGTGTCTCAGTTGAGGAAGCCCCTCAACAGTTCACAGTTTGGTCTTTCCTGTCAGATACTTTCCTTTTCAGCACACGTGTGCTTTGGAGTCAGACACAGCACATGCTGCCTTGCCTCCCGTGTGGTGTTCTCCGGAAACAATTCCTTCACTCAGTTGCCCCAGGAGGCTTCAAATATTTAAACCAGACAGCACTGGGTCTCGCAAAGACAGAGAGGTATAAAGAAGAGATTTCAGCTGCTCCACAGCACTTAGGAAATTTACTACCTTACAAACCATTACCTTAATGTAATGTTTCATTAGTCATGGCTAAGACACTTCTGTTTTATGAGAGGTAAGTCGTCTCACCCTGGCAGCTCCGAGGACTAAGGGAGTACAGAGTTGCACCCATCACACCAGAAGATGGGGCTTGCTGAATGGCAGATGGGAATCACGGGTGGACGCCTGCCATAGGGTCTGCTGCTGCACCCACACAACTCCACCTCCACCAAAGGCCTTCTCCAGTAGCTGGAGGGGAACAAAGTTCCTGCTCAATATCTGGCTGCAGACAGGCTCCAAGGACCTCTCACCTGCTTCCAGAGGAGCAGAGCTGAGTTCCACTCAAGATGAAATCATCCAGCAGAGAAGTTACTTATCCCAAACACAGCCTCCTGGAGCATCTTTCAGATGACTGTCACTCTGTAGTCGTGCCTCATGTGAGGTAAGTCATCACACTCTTGTTGAATGCTTTGAAGCAAAGGGAAGGATTTGGTGTAATACACTCATTTTCTGTGTACTGGACTATAGGCTTCCATTAAAGATAAATATGCTTTTTCTTCTGTGTTAGTAGTCACTGTCACAGAGAAAAGTCTGATGCCTTTCCATTTCCTTGAATGGTGACGTGAATCTGGAACACAGACGACCAGATCTGAGAGGTGCTGCTCAGCCCCAGGCAAAGCAGTGATGGCCGGTGTCTGACATAAGTGATGAGCTGTGGGCAGCACAAGGTGGCACTAGTGAGGTATGGAGGGGACAGGGTCCCTTTACCTCCATCCTCAGTATCCCCCCTCAGGATGCTGGATATTGGTTACTCAGTTAGTCAAAACAAACATAAACAATTCATTAGATATTTGTGTTTTAAAATGCAGAATCTTACTCCTCTCTCTGTCCAACAGATTAGAAACGTCTGCTCTCCAAAGACACTAAGCACGGGTATTTCTAGACACTCAGCTTTGTACTGTCATCAAATCCTTCAGATGGCACATGTGTTGAAGACCCCAGACTGTGAGACACGTCAAAACTATCAGTATGCTCATGTTAGAGGGAAAGGGGGAAGCAGAAGCTGAATGGCTTGCTTGTCTTCCTAAAAAATCAAAGAAAGGGTACTGAAATACTGTCCCTGCCTTAAAAAAACCCAACTCATGATTGAACTGACCAGAAAAAATAAAGAAAACAATTTTTAGTCAAACGTCTGTGTCCAGGGGAGTGGAAAAGTGCTCTGATGACATTGATTTTTGGATATTGATTTGATTGATACTGCGATTCATTGCTTGCTTGAAGTTTTACACAGAGGCGGGTCAGGGTTGTCACAGAAAATAAATGTGTGCATAGGCTTGCCTGCAGTAGTACGGGCATCCGAGTGCCCATCTGAAACTGCTGACATTCAGTAAAACTGTTCTAAGTTTTCCAGATGGGAAAGTTTCCAGCTGTGTCAGGATAGTAATCAGCCATTGATTTTCATCTGGCAGCTTACCGTGTGGTCAGAGTGACAGACACCAGAACTCCTTAACACATTTAATGGGATTTTTCCTTCCATTTACACTATCATAAATTACAAAGCATATTTCACTTCACAAAATAAAACCATTTCCAGATCATTTTTATGACAGTATTAAGTAGTACATAACCAACGACAAATAGTCCTGTACAAGGCAGGAGGATCTATGGAAGTACTGGGAACTCAGACTATTTAGCATTTGCTCTGCAATCTGGGTTAATCTATCTAGCCCTTAGTTATTTCTCTAGAGGACGACAAATTTACAGGCATACCCTCCACCTCCCTTCATTATCATAGTTACACATATTTTTCAATTTGAATTGAAACATGTGCTCCCTGAAATAATTCAGGAAACTGCATCACTGAGTTACCAAGCATATGACACAAATGATCAAGATGAGGGATTATTAGAATTTTTTTTTTGTATTGAAAATTGAGTTTGGTAGTAAATTATGTTGATTTTCTATGCTTGTAGAAACCTCTCATGCTGAGAAACAGTTTTAACATTAGGAATAAGTTGCAGTTAGACTATGAACTCTGTAGTTCAGTGTTTGCGAGGTGAGAAAAATAGTGAATTTACCAACTCCCACATTTCCTACTTTTTTTTTTTTTCCCAAACCATCAGGAAACACATTCAAGATAAATACCTACATTTTTACCAGATTTACTGTACGTTTATAAATACAGAAACATGACAAAATGTAACTCAATTTTTACAGAAAACCCAAATCCTTCATAATTAACCCAAAAAAGTGCTAACTTTTCAACCAGGCCAGAAAATACCCCGTGTCCCAGCATCACTTAACTTACATATTACTGTAATCCAAGAAAAATCTGGCATGTGAAACTGATACTACCACCAGGACTTTTGAAAAATTCTCAATGCCATATTTTACATGGGAGTAAAAAAAGAAAAAAAGGAAGAGAAAATACTATATGTTTTGGAAAACAGCAAATGGCTAAAAGTGTACAGTCTTAGGATGCTAGTGCCTAAATGCAAAGAAACCTAAGGAAAGCTGGAATACACACAAGAAAATAATTCTCCTTTGCAACACCTGCAATGAAAGAGGTATGTCAGGATAATACTGCATTAGTGGTAATTGTTTTCAATATATCATAGCAAAAATGCAGGAAAGAATTACATGGAAAATAATCAATGCACTGCATTGATTTACAGTTTGCTAAAATAAAATGCCATTCTTTCAGCTAGGTAAAGTAAAAATATCTTTATAATATAGGTTCTGTTTCACAATTGATATATATAATTATGTCGCAAGGAGAGGGAAATGTATAGGTGTATACAAGTAACACTGATTAAGTACCTTTTTGCTCCTCTAGCCATATTAAAATATGTTTTGTGTTTCTTAATAAGTTAACAATAAAATTGTTTGCAACTTCTCAAAACAAATATACATCTGAGGCAAGGCAAAAGATACAAGGTAAGAGGATTTTTTCTGACCTTTTTTCCCCATTCTACAAAGAGACATATGTCTATGAGACATAGGCTTTCCCTAAACATTTTGGCATCCCTCTGCAACTTTGCAGAAATTGAAGTGCAGTCAAGAAACTTCTCCTTTATGTTTAAAAAAATTTAAAGAATTTTTTTTTCCTTCAAACTAATTATTTTCAAACGAATGGCTTTGAAGATATGCCTCTCTTTGCCTAAAAGAGAACATCTTCATTTTCTATTAAAATCTGCACAATTAACTTCTGGTACCGCATGTCATTCAGCGTAGCAAGGGTACTGTCCTCTGGAGGTCTCATTAAAGTAGGCCCAAACACTATTCCCAGGTTTTCAGCATTCATAAAATTCTCCTTTTCATGCAAGGTAACCCTAAAATAGAAAAGAAAAAAAAAAAAAGCAGTTGTTTGCTTCCCAGAGAAAAGAATATATCCATCTGAATCTGTAGTCCCATTTCACATCAAGCATTGGTAGATAATGACATTTTTCAGTTAGCAGTTTTTACTTTTATTCAATATAGTAACTGTCTCTACAGCAAGTACAGTACACCTATGGTGGGGCTGTGATTTCCAGTGCCTTTAAACACCCCTCATGCAACTCTTAAGTGATTTTTCCATGTGGCTATTCATTACAGTATAAGAATTAGTGGCAATTGCTTTTTTGAGTAGCGTAATAATGATGTACATCGTAAGGTTGGAGCAGTCCCCTATGCTACAGTAACTACAGTTCTCTGGTGCATTGTTCTTGGTGTGCATCACACCAGAGGTGTGGGTGTGCTTCCCAAATACAAACCCCAATTTTCTTTTGATTAGCAATGGCCCCCATGCTCCCAGATGTGCTTCCAGCCTACAGAAACCCCCCTTTTCACACATTTCAGCCTTGCTGGCTCCCTCAGGCCAACCAGCAGCTGAGTGGTTCTGATGACTTGTTACACTTCAGGAGTAGGCTGAACCCTGGAGAAGCAGCTTGATAAAGTCAGGCTGGTATAAATGCCATCTATCTTTGACAGAGAACAGAGCCACTTCTAGGAAGCAGCCCAGAATGTTTTGTTCCCTGACATGGGTCATATAATGTAAATACACGAATAGGTAGACTATGTGTGGTTGGCGCAAGCAAAAACTACCAAGGATTGGCCAAGCGGCAGAGAAGTCAGCCCTGACTGGAAAAGGAGTCAGGCCTGCTGGAAAGTGAAAGGTGTGCTCAAGGTTCTCCTCCAGGTAATAGAGCTGGATCACATCAGTGTTGTCCCAGCAAGCCTTTGGAATTTGTGTGTGGTCCTGAGAGTGCTCTTGCACTGCAGTGTAGAGATAACCATGGTCCCTTGGTTGGTCATGGTCCCTCATGGACCCCCACTTGCTGTTACTAAGTACAGCATGGGTGAAGTTTCACATCTTCTCCACACACAAGTCCTCTTCCAGGGTGAAGCTCATCTGGTTTTGGAGTCAGCTCTCCTGCCATCAGCTGGGACTGCCCCAGGCCATGGCATTTCCCATCTGAGCTGCAGGGGATTCACTCAGGCCACCAGGGGATTCACTCAGGCCATCAGGGGAGTGCAAAGAGGCTGAAAACAGAAGTAATCTGCTCTTCCCTTGTTTGCAAGGTCCTCATATGACTAGGTTTTGCTTCTACTATTGGCTCTCCACTAAGAGTGGCTCTGTCACAGAAAACCACTGCTCCTCTCTGCTTTCAGGACAGAAGTCCATTAGTGCCCCTCTCCCATTGTCATCTTCTAGCACAGGTATGTTAGCTGTGCTTCGCAAAGAGAAAAGACAAACCAAGACTGCCTAGCCCAAGCCACCTCCCTGCAAGTGTATGCACAACACTGTGCTTTCCCCCTGTGGATATGTGCAGCACAGATCTTGAGCAGCTATGCATTGCCACATACATCAAACCAGCACCTCTGTGCAGGAGTGTGGAGCTTGCTGCAGGGCCTGGGATGAACGTGAAGATTCACAGCTTCACTGCAAAGTTGGCATGGATGGAGTTGTATTTCACCACAGGAGGACTGCTCATGCTATTCCATTTCCTCCACTTTTGAGCAAATAGTTACCAGAAAGATAACTGAAGAAAAGAATTAATTGACTAATTTTTCATTGCTGATGTCCTCTGCTGAATTTTTTCTGCGCATTTAACAACAACTCGGTGCAGGTTCTTTTCTGTTAAGAAATAGTGCTGGCGTAGAGGCTGTGATCCTGCAGTCTTTACCTGGAGTGCTTGACTCTGGCACGTGATTTCTCCATGCAGGAAAAGGCCTATGGGACTCTGCATTTAATCTACAGATCAGCATTCTCTGAACCTAAAGGGTGCTTCTCCCTTTCGCATTCAGACCTGTCCAACAGATTCTCCATAGGAACTGACATGCACTTGATTTCCATGCAGATGCTGAAAGCTACAGTAAGGGGAAGGAGAGGAAATCCATGGCGTGACTTGGAGGTATTTGAGAGAGAAAGCTTAATTAGCTGTTTGGACTATTTTTGTCTCATCAGTAGTTAAGTTCAACAGCTGAACCAAAGCCTGTCCTGAAGTTCACGAAAAAGAAGGAAGGCAAGTCAATACTTGTCCGTTAAAAATTTGCTGCTGGGACATGAAAGTACTGAATCTGTATGCAGGTCGCTTGGCTACAGCCTCCACGGGCCTTCTTAAAAGCCAGCATGGTTCATCCTGAATTGTCCATGCATATGCACTGACAAGGGAGGCTATTTGCACACCTCGATTCTGCAGAGTCCAAAGATGCTCCTGCATGCCCAGGTAATGTCTCACTGGAAGGAAAAATTACTCACTTGTAATGACCTGAGCCAACTCACAATGAGGAAAAGTCTGCATAATGAGAACCTGACTGAGCATGAAATGCACTTCACACAAGCTCCTGATGCAATTTTACAAGAGTTGAGGTTTTTTTCTTCTTAAGTTGGCATCAATAGTGAGGATCAAACCCAGAAAATACTCCGAATTTGCAACTGTGTTGCAAGTAGTGGGACAACTAAGAAAAGATCAAGGATTTGCTGCATAAGAGGTGAGTAGTTTTATTCCTCCCTTATCCCCTTTTCAGTTGCTTTCAAGTAGCACCATAAACTTTAACCAAAGACAAGGGACATCTTGGGCAATATATCCTTACGTGAAGGCCTGCGTTAAGATGACAGTGCCAGTCTTACTCAGCTTTATTTTTTAATAACTTTCAAAGAAAACTTCCCAAGTTACGTAAATACCCCAAATAGCAAAATGGAGTTAACATGGTTTTGAAAAACAGTTTTGCTTGAAATTAGTGAAAGCATTTAATAATTTTCCAAGGTACCTAGCTGAAAACTTGGACAACTTGGCAGTACACTCCCAAGTCCTTTCAGAAGTGAAATTGAGGCACTTTTGAAGATGTTGTATGCCTAATGAAGCCTTATGTATGCCTTATGCGTGCCTAAAGGAGCTCTGGAAAGCAAATGAGTCAGAGCATGGTTAAAACCAAAGAAGATATAACTGGTAAGGCCCTGTATTGCTTCTACCAGTCATATAAAAATAGGCCCTTCTTGATTCTTGGCTTAACTGTGATGTGAGCAAACTCTTCATAAGAGACAGCTCTTCTCTTTAAGGGTTATGGTTCATGAAGACAAATTGGGAGGTAAGGGGAGGCAGGGGAAAAGCATGCTCAAGTGACTTACTGCGGCACTTCTAGCACATCTCTGAAGTACCCACCATTCCAGCATTTTTCAGATATTATCTTCCTCAGAGAAGCGTGACAAATCTCAATTAACTCTTCAAAGGTTTGCAATGATCTTCCAGCAACAGGATCTATGCTATATATGTGCATAGCTTATATCCATTTATACAAAGATGGCTTGTCTGCTTATTTGTAACTTTATTGTTTTAGCGGCAATGCCCCAATGGAAGCTTTATCGGTACTTGCTGTAATATCTGTCTTTCAAAGCAGAAAATTGTTAAGCTCTTCAAGAATTATCCTGCATGCCAATTAACTCACTTTTTGAGATGAATCATTAGGTATCTAAGTGTCTCATAGTGAGCAGCAGGGAGTAGCATCAACACTTCATGTATTGCTTCTAGTCGCTCATCAGGATTGGAGATTTCTGTAAAAACACCAAACAGGATTAATGTTAATAGGGCTTTCCATTTGTAAACAGCAATAATTCAGGAAATGAACTTATTATTATGGAGTCATTTACAAGCCATTGACAGTTGTGCTTGGAGGGATAAATATTAAACTCATAAACATGAAGCTTATCAGCAACTTCTACATCCTCAAAAAAAAAAAAAGGCTTTACAAAGAAATCAGCAACAAAGACCACCCAACAGTTGTCTCTGTGGTCTGTAGTTCTTATCTACAGACATGTATAGCTACAGTACCCAAGCTTCGTTAATGCTTCATAATGCTCTGCCCAGAACTGACTAAAATTTTACATAAGAATACTTCCATTTGCCTTCAAAACCAGACAGGAGTGTGAATACATGCTTCTAGAGACTGTGCTTGAATATGTAAGTTTAGCTAGAGATTGAAATGGCATGGAATTACATAAACAAAGATTTCTAAACATATTTAAATATGTAGAGATCAGTGATCAGAGAGTGTCAGTGCTCATTTAAGACTGTTTGGCAATCTCTAAAAATCTGAGCAGGATTTACATGTATTTTACATGAACAGTATAGATTCCTATGCTGTGCATTAAGCTAGAGTTACATTTGCTGCATGACTTCATACAAGTGGCACCAGGAGCCCAAAATTTTAGAATATTAAGAAACTCTATGTGCTGCTTTTAAGAGATTGGTGTATTGACAGGATAGGAACTGTTTCCTCTGGGTATGTCCTTTATAGGACAAGTTTATAGCAAGGAGGAAAAGGGGAGTGCAGGAGAGAGGTGTCTGTGGTTGCATGGGGAATGCGAGGTGGGGCAAGCCAGAGGGGAAGGCAAGGCAGCACAGTCACCCAGTCAGACCACTCTTCCTGCTGCTCATCAGTATACTGAGTGCCATTTCAAAATGACTAAGGTTACTTTTTAGAGAAGAATGAATGCTACTTCTTAGATACCTCAGGTCTTTGGCATTTTGCTAATAATCTGATTGTGATCCAACCCATTTGGTGAGTTTTCATTAAGGACTATTGTTATGTGGAAGGCTGTGCTCTGGAGAGCAGAATTTGAGGCAAATCTCAGCTCTCTGCCAACATTATCGCAATGGATGCTGCTGTCCTCCTCCCTCCCTGACAGCATGCACCCACGACCTGCTGGCTCTGGGTGGGGGGTAACTGCATGTGCTTCCCGTCTGGACATGGGTTAGATACTGTAGGACTTGATGAACAGTGGCAGATGTGCTTTGTGGGGTATCTGATTGTTCAGATCCCTCACTGACTGAAGGAGGGGACATTCTTGTCTGCAGTGCAGATTTGTTGCCAAAGGAGACTGGAAAATGGTGGGGAAATGGGATGCACCCTCAAGGCTCTCACTGTTCACTCAACTCTGACCCCGCACTGATCACCCAGTCTTGCATGTGTTTGGTGGCCAGCACTGCAGCTGTGACACCAGCTCTGGGATCCTCCCTGTGCCAAATGCAGTCCTTGCAATTCTGCCTCTTGGCACAGAGTTTGGGTCGTTTACAAGAAGAGAGCAAATGATACCATGCAAAACCCCATCCCAGGGCACACTGTAGCTTCACCGACTGACGCCGAAACCACACTTTCTGCAACTGGTCAGTTATTTTGATACCCTACATTTACTTTTATTTTTTTAACCTGCATGATGTCTCCTCTGACTAACAATCAGGCAGAAGTTTCATGTGAAAGAAGGACATAACAGAGAAGTAATGAACAGAAAAACACCCTTGCTTTCAATTTGTTTTCTGTCTTTTTCTTTAATATGCACAGCTTTATGGATGAGACATGTAATTAAATATTGGTACAAATGACTATGCGGTACTTACTCGCTGCCTCTATGAACTTGGAATAGGTGTCGTAGGTAATGACGGGAATCGGTAGGTCTCTGAAGTATAGCTTCAGTGCTCCGGCAATGATGTTTATGTCTGGATAAATATTGGCAGAAATATCAGCCTTGTCACCATCTAGAAGAGGAGGAAGAAATCTTTTTGAAATCGGGCTAATTCTGACTCAAGCAAGGTTAGGCTTCTAATTCAGATTTATTGTGTCCAATCTGACAAGAAAAAAACAACCTGAAAGCATTTGGAAAGCTTAAATGAGAATATATTGCTCCCAACTTTACAGGATATGAACAAAGAACGGTAATTCCTTTCTCTTTCAGTAAACAATTTATTTGCTTACATCTTTTGGAGAGGCTAGTGATTGCATCAACAGTATCTGCAGTGTACCATCTCACACATAATGTTTTAATGTTGGATGAAAAATGATGTTAACAATATATTTATTGAATTTGGCCCATTTATTCACTGAAAATAAGCTATTAATAATTTATTCTGATGTTGTATTTTGTATATGCAGTTCAGTGCACAGGAGAATGACCCATTCTTTTCATTTTCACTTGGGGAAACACGCATGAAGAAATAACATGAATTTCCAATGACACTCAGGAAACCAGTAGGAAAAATCAGAGTAAACATCCAAATCTTGTAAGTTCTGCACCATTCTATCTATACTGATCAGCAAGCAAGAAAGCTGCCTTATTTTCTGGATGTCCTCTAATGTCTTAATATTTGACTTATTTATTTATAGCAAAGATTTGAATTTAAATAGACATGCTATAGCATTTAGGTATATAATTTATTCTGAAATGTGGATCACAATTGACTATGGATACTTGTAATGGATGGACAGCTAAATAGATAAATTATGCAGCTGAAATGACATACATTTTGTTTGCCACATACTATAACATAGTTAGTCAGAACTCCGTTATGGAGCACTTTTAATCACGAGCTTGACATTTACAAGTGTTGCTGGTAAGCCCTTGACTAAGGCATGGCTTGCAACAAGTGAATTACAAGAACTAACAGTGAGGCTGGAACGTGATTATTTTTCAAGCTCAGATGACTAAATCTGTTCTGTCCTACCTAGTACCCTCATAACCTCAGTCTTCTCCAGAGTGAGAAATTCTGCAGTCCTCCCCTCCTGCAGCCTGCCCTTGGCAATCTTGCAGTAGAAAGACAGAGTAGGACACTGGTCAAGCAAGGGCTGAGACTGTCTGGGTTTAGACCTCGGCTTTACCTTAGCCATCTTTGGGATCAGTTTATACCCTGTAGTCCTTATTCCTCACCTTTCAAGTGAGGATAATAGTGCTTCCCTCACAGGAGGTGGTGAAGATTAGGAACATACGGTGTGTGGGGTGATGTGAGGTTATGCTTGCTTGAACAACAAAGAGGAGTTTGCTTATTATCTGCCTGGAGATGCATGCACAAGCTTGGGGTGTACTACTGCGGTGCTGACAAGCTGCAAAACCATTGCCTGGCTCGTCTCGCATTAACTAGTGCTTTCAGACATGTCCTGGTGCAGATAGATGAGTGGATGTGCTTGATACCCAGCATCTAAGATGGTGATAAAGGCTTTCACAGCAGAGTAGAAGAGTTTATATTGGTTGTGGACATTTTACACAAACCTATGACATTAATCTTGAAGGGATACACCCTGTCCAATGTATGCACATAATTCTCATTAAGACTAATAGCGCTGCATGTTCTCATCAAGAGGAGATTATATGCTTAAGTGTTTAAAACAAGCAGCCTTTCTTGATGCAGCTGAGCAGTCTGAATACATCCATCAGCATTTAATTTAATACAGCATCAATAAGCTCTAGGAGGATGTTTACACTGCCCCAATCTTTTGTTTAATCCACACATTCCAGGCACAGTAGCATTAGTCTTGTAAAGCTTTGTGTGGAGAGCTCTATTTAATTGATGGACACCGAGGACTCAAAATGCTCCACTGAAAACAGATAGCTCCAAGGTGCCAGCAGCTGCATCCGAACAGATACAGCGAAGCAGAAGGTTGTGTCTATTATCTAGGTCACAAGTACACTAAATGGAAGTGTTATTTATTTAGTACTTTTAAAAAGCAACCCAGCAGGCTTCCTTAAAGGGGCACTTCAGATAAAGGTACTTCCAACATAGCTCTTACTTACATATTCACTTACTGTAGGAAAAATACACTAATTCCCAAGTCAAAGATTTTTCTCTTCACTTCAGAGACAAATGTACATCCATTAGGAAACACAGCAAAGATTATTTTAAAGTGTGTGTAACAATACATCTGTTATGATATACCTACACATTTTTGCAGTGGGTATGTAGAGGAAGGTGGATTGTTATTTCTTTTGGTAGATTTTGGATTACCTTTTTTTTTTAAAATTATTTTATTTTTTTTATTTTCCCTGTCTCAGTTTCAGCAATTGAAGGCCCTTGTCAGGCTGTACTTATTTCTTATTCTCACCAAACTCCTGGATTTGGGTTTTCATTTAAACACACTTAAAATTCAAGGCACTAAGAAAGAAATTTAATTAATTGCCAGTAAAGTCATGATATATATTTCACAGAGGATCCTCTGCCATAGCACAATGTATGAACTACATCTATTTTATGTGGTGCTTTCTGCATTACCACAATTCTCACTTTTCAATACAGTAACTTTCCTCAGATTGTAATTAGTATTTTCAGTAGCATTGCAGTGGCCATATGTTAAAACAATCTTTTTAAAAATTTTGGATTACAAACACATAGTTCATTTCAGCTTTACAAATTTAATGCTAACCAAACCCCATAATTTCTCTATCGTTGTTACTTGGAATCTCAACATATTTCGTTGCATTATGTTGAAGTTAGAAAATCTCAAGACAAAGA
The DNA here is from genome assembly GCF_000710305.1 of Buceros rhinoceros silvestris. Lineage (NCBI taxonomy): Eukaryota > Metazoa > Chordata > Aves > Bucerotiformes > Bucerotidae > Buceros > Buceros rhinoceros. The sequence continues at coordinate 18,846 of NW_010425350.1, forward strand.
AAGTCTTTATTCTGTTCCTTAAAGGTTTCAGGGTTTCAGCTGACTTTGGATGCCATAGAAATATATATCAATAGTTTATTAGAGAATGAAATGGAGTATTACATTCTTGAAGTCTCAGCTATGCCCTCTGAATACTGAATTACATTTCCACTGAAGTTCCTTTTTCCTTAATGCTTTATTTTCATTGCACAACCTTTGCCATGCTAACATGCTTCTTTGTGGTTTTTCTTGGATTTAGCATGTGACAGGTTTTCAGCTACGCTGGCAAAAGAGTGAGAATGCATTAGGATGCTTTTACACGTGTAATATTTAACAGCAAGTTAAATACTTTTTAGCAAGTGTATTGTACCAGCCAGTCATACAAACAAGTGGGGGGACAGACTGCACTGCTGACAATGGCAGCTCTGTGGATAAAGCACACAGTGAGGGTTTTCTGGATGCCATAATACCACAGCTCAACAATGCTGACAGAGAGCAACTGTCATTCTACAGCACCAACATTCACAGATTAAATAAATCCACATTATTCCCCTCCTTCTCATTACAAAAATCACTAAAATGGAAGATTGTCAGTGCCTCGGAGAGCCTAATGCTCATTTACAGTAGGGATATTTACACTGCTTTGGCTTTGGAAGGCAGTCAGTTTAAATTAGATGAGGACCAACTTCTCCCTGTTTTAAAACCAACTGTCACAGCTTCATTGGGCCCAAATAATATGAGGTGGGATGCCATTCTCTTTCCAAGATGTTAACTTTCAAACCTGCCTTTGCTCTTCTGTTCTCTCTGTAATCCTTTGGAAACAAAGCAGAACTAGTCAGAGTGAGGCTTGGCTTCTCCTCATCGTACCCCTTCAGCTGCACAGGAATTCAGCAGGCG
>NW_010425350.1:19817-26618 GCF_000710305.1 Buceros rhinoceros silvestris
GAGGTCCCTGTAGCTGAGTCAGCACCTGTATCATACTGTCTTCTGGCTCCTGTGGCCTGATGAGGAGCTTGGGAAACCAAAAATCTTGACTGCATTCTTTGAGGGATGTGTCCTGCGCATTAAAATGGGAGGACTCCTTCCTTGTTTATTTTCAAACACACTTATTAAAAGCTGTATTTCCAGAGATGCAAAAGCATACTGGCATTCTAGCCCGATGCCTGGAGACTGAATTGGAAATGACAAGCAGGGAGGGACGTCTGTAATGCCAGAGTGTCTGCTACTGCAGACGCCACACCATATAACCCTTCGCATAAACACCTCAACTTCCATTTTAAAACTAGTTAAGGTTTTTATCGCTGCTCTTATGAGAAGGTTGTTTCAGAGTCTTGCTTTCAGATGGTTAAAAAATGGTGTTAAAATTGTCAGACTAAATTTATTCCTGGCCAGTGTACATCCTCTAGTATTGTGCCAAGACCATCCATTAGATTAAAGAGTTCTCTTCTCTGGCTCATACCGCTGCTCTCAGCTTGTCCTTTGAAAGCTAACTATCCCGCTCTTTTAAAACACATTTACCTTCTGCTCTGCGGTGTGCTCCAGAGATGTCCGAGAGAGTGACATGGACACAGATATGGCTGTTTCTGCTGCAACACCTATTAACCAGAACTGATCAGGAATTTTCAATTTTATATTTCAGACACAAATTTCCCTTTTTTCTTTTAAAAAATAAATTTGCAAAAAATTATGTTATTTTCCTCTAGTGAATGTGGAAATAACAGTTCTGTAAAGCTCCCACAAACTTCACTTTCTAGGCAGAAAATGAAATTTGAACAAAAACCTTCCAGGTGTTGCTGGAGGCAAGCCATGCCACCTCAGCTCCCTTCTCTCCCAGCTCTGTCACCTGGGACAGAGATCTGGGATATTCCACTTCCTTGGTATAGTCCACTCACTGATGCTCTGGCTTCTAGGGCTAAGCAGGGGTTACTGGGCAGCAGAAAAGCGATGTTCCTACCTGTGGGGCCGAGTTGCAAAAGAGAGGGTGGGGTCCCTGTCTCTGTGAACTTGGAAGCATCTTGCCAGTTCAACCTGCCAGCTGAGATGAGCTACACAGCCCACAAGCCAGAACAAAAAAATCTGTTTTGGCTTTCTTTAAATTCCTTCCTACAAACCCCCCCCAACTCCTGCTTTTCCATTTCAGTTCAGGGAAAAAACTTTCCTGTTCTGAAATTCCTCAGCTTCTAGTCTCAGCAATACTCTAGTCACGCAGTTCCCGTAGCATGGATTTCTTCATTATTCTGCTGCTTTTAGCAAGCTTCATGGCAACACTCTCACTGTCCTTTCTTACCCCTTTTCTCTCATGAGATTGTTAAAAGAAAATGAAGATACAGCTTTTTATAAATTTATGCCCAATGGTTTTCCCCACAGCCTTTGTAGGCAAACTCGGTTCTTCCTTTCTCTGCTTCCATGTTTATCCATGCTTTTTTCCTTTGGAAATCCAGTACAGCTAGTGACCTTACTCTTCCTGTTTCTAGGTGCTGCCTTCTTTGCCAGTACATCACTCTTTCTTCTTTGCTGTGAGTCCAATTCAAGTGTGCATTGCCACCAGATTATGCCATGAGCATAGGCAATAATAAAAGATACGCTGTTTGTAAAATTGGACTGGCTCCAGTGTTTCAGAGCGTTTGCAAAGGAACTACATCTGCAACAGTATTCAAGTCACACTCAGACATATATTTCCATCTGCTTTCTTCAAACTCTTCCCTCTTCAACCTGTGCTTCTCCTTCTGGATTTCATTCAGGTTAGTACACTTAGAGGAGAACTAACACACAGAACAAAAGGGTGTGCCAGGCCAGATCTACCTGCAGGGAGCAGAGCGGGACCTATGGGGACTGTGACCTTCTCAGTAGCAGTGCTTCATGTGGCATATGTGCAACGTATCTTTTAGTCATATCTTTCACCCAAAATCATGGCTGACCTCTGTGTGTATATGCATATGTGCACAACTGCAGCATCCAACGCCGTTCAAAATATGTATTATTTTTTCAAGGGTATTTCGGTGTAGTATGAAAATAGTCAATTTGGAAAGTCCTAGTTGGAGTTTCTTTGCCAGTGATGACTGCATGACAAACTTTCTCCAAATAGAAGAGTGTTCAGACACAGTAGGTGCAAGATATGCCACTTTGCTGGCCCTGTCCAACCTTCCCTAGAGCCCCCACACCTCCTGTCCATGGGCCCCCGTGGCCCTCAGTACCTGCCTGAGTCACAATGTAGCTGTCTCCACCTGCATCATGGCCATGCCTGTGCCTGGCTGCACACCCTTCTCATCAATACCCTCACCCACAGGCTGACTTTCTGGGTTGACCTGGACCTGCTTTATCCCCATGGACTTGTGCTCATCAGGCTGTGTCTGACCTTATTCCCTAACATGTCAGAGGTAATGCCTGAAAAAATTAAGTAGGTGTGGTGGTACAATCACCCTGTCACTTGAAGCACACTCGAGACCTGAGGTGATTTCACCCCCCGCTTCCTAGTCCATGAACCAACCCAGGGTCAGTCAGGCACGGGTTGCAAAGGATGGCAAACAGAACGCTAAGGCACCTCCTCAGTGTGCTGGGCTCCCCTTCCCCAGCCTTGCTCTGCTCTCCCTGTCACTTGGGAGATAGTCACCTCCTGACAACCTGGAACATCTGTACTTGAATTGTGATAATCTGGTACATCTGTAGTTGAGTCAAGGCCAATAGGGATATCAAACATGGGAAATCAACAAGTTCTGGAGCTGCAAAACTGGCAGAAAATACCAGAATATTTTGACATCCTAAGTGGGCTAGAGCAGAAAAATATCTGATGAAAGTCAGTCATCTCAGACCCTATAAACAGTGATCCTAAAGTGAGGCCCTTTGAACTCTCCTGGATCTCAGTGGGCTGGGTCCAGCATCAACCCTGAGTCGGAACGCCTCTCAGGTACAAACTGCATGAAAGGCCAGGACGATGTCAGACTTCTCAACACTCAATTATTGTCTGTTGAGATTGCCGGAGCGGTGTGAGTATTTGAGTATTCTAAACTTGGGTAGGGAATTTTAACTGTAGGCTGGGCCTCTCTTTCGTCCACCTCTCTAACACACAGATGGATGAGTATGTATTTCACTGGATCCAAATAACTCTGTCTGTGCGGGTGTGGGTGTGTTTTGTACTTATGTCTATGCATATGTGTATATATATATATATATATATATATATATATATATATATATATATATATATATATATATATATATATATATATCTATATGTAAGGAGTATCTTGTAAGTTAGCATGAATCTTGTCATCATCAAATATGTAATTAAGTGGCTATTTTGATTGTATCATATTCTACTGAACCACTTTGCTAGTTTAAAGTAGGTTAGTGATTAAGTGCTGCTAAAAATCAACCCTTTCATCTACCTATGACCATTAATAAATCTTAGATTGCTGCCTAATCACAACTGTGTCGATATTTCCTCCTGCAACAGTAGAAAGGAAAACATTTTTTATGGGAAAGGAGAAGAATATTTATGCAACTTCTAAAATGTACTTGAAAATGTGTTTTCTGTTGATGAAGGCCCTACTCTGCACCCACTTATGTATGTACTTAAAATTGGTCCCGTGTGCAAAGACTATGCACAACCAGAACCAATGTAATCAGATAAATCATTTCAGAAGGGCTATTAGGATGGTAATCAGGCAGTGTTTTAATTATTGGTTTTTCAATATGCTGTACAATCAATCTCCTCAATGCTCCTCTCATCTGTTGTGCAGATGCAATCATGCGCACAGTGGTGTGGTGCTTTCTACAAGGCTACACGCAGAATGACTTCCCAGTTGGAGTTCCTGGTTCTTAAAGTCATAAATAGTTAATTGTATCGTTAAGCACCAAGTCTACTGAAGATAAGACTAAGAACTTTCTCCTGGTACTATCTAGGCTCGTACATGAACTAGGGAGACTAGGCTGAGCTGCTAGGTTGAGCAATCATCCAGTCCTCGGAGCACTTTTAGCCTTCCGCCTGTCCTTACTCACTGTTTAATTATTCCTTCCAACTATGAAATATGATTTCTTTTTATGAAAAGTACTACAGATTAATTTAAGTCTCAGAAAAGACAGTTTGCTTCCTGTACCGCTGCTTATATGCCTGATTCATTAGCATGGTACCTATATAAACCCAAAAGAACTGAGAAGTCCAAGAATTGAAAGCTTAGATTAAAATCGTACAAGATTTAAAAGGGGCATACCTCGATCAAAGGCCATTTTCACATCTTCAATGTGCTCAGTGAAGCCTGAGACTCTATAGAGGCCCTCAGACTTTAAACCTGAAACAAAAAGTTCTAGGTTAACTCTGCTTCAGTAACTAGCAAATAGACTTAAAAACAATAGAGCAACAACAACCAATCTAGTAAGTGTAGCAAATTATTAATTGTAATGTGAAACCCCAGAGCTTTTAAGGAAGGATCAAGAAAATTTTAAATTGTCTTTTAAAGGTTTAAAGATTTTTAGAATTTTTACTTTCTGATTTTGTTAGGTACACCGTTTATTTTGTTAGAGGAAAATATTGCAATTTGCTAATGGTGGGGCATGTGATGTTATCGTGATTTATTAATTTTATGTGGGAGATTTTCCTGGATTTGGCTGTAATTAATAAAGCTTTAGAGGTCTCCCATCCTTTTCCAGTTGCATTATGATAAATGGCACTGCAAGTAAGAGACAGCCTTTTCCTATGAGCACTTTTGTTCCCAGTTTTGCTGTCAACTTTTACTTATACACAGCTGATAGAATGCGATGGATACCGTTCTTCACACCAGAACACCCCTTCTATGCTTCTTTCACCACAAGAGGCTTGCTCACTTGCACAACTCTCCCCGCCATTGCTCCACACCAACATGCAATGCAGGGCAGCCCAGCAAAGCAGGCAGAGCTAGCCAAGCAGTTACACACACATTATTTCTTTTAATCCTAAACTCCTTATTGTGACTATGCACAGTGCTAACCTACTTGTAAGATCCAATACACTTTGTTTTCTTAAGAATGAAATCAGTATCTTACATAGTTCTATGGAAATTGAAGAAACATATTTAAAGATGCTGAAAAAACAGTAGGCAGCATATTTTATCTTAATCAATCAGCGTACAAGTAAGTGATTAGATCTCAAATGCATCACAGCTTCCTGCTATATCGTCAGCATAAGGCTCTTCTGCCTTAGTCCAAACTAGTCTTTCTATTTGTCCCTGAAATGATGAAATAATCCTGGTAGAGCTTTACAAAGTGGTGCAGGGGATTTACCTGTAAATCTTTGATTCATTTCAGTAGATGATGCATGGCTTTGAAATCCCTATGGTTAGTATCAGTGTGTTGCCAGGCAGATTACTGGGATGCCATGAATTCAACATTATGAGATTCCTGTGCTGAAGCTATGACTAACAGGGCTTACTGGGCAGCACGACATACACATTTGCTATCCAAATCAAAAATACGTGATCATTACTGTGTTGTGTTGGAGATGATACGCTATTTCTTCTATCTGGCATGAGATTGCATACCAAAAACCTGTCAAGTTTTGGCAGTGACATGCCGCTTGAGCCACGACATCCATGAGTCAGCAGCTGAGCTTCATGTGAAACCTTGGGTAGCTCGTGACCTACTACAAAACACAGGCCTGTGACCTCACTTGTTTGACTCACTTCCAGTCACTTGTATTCTCTTGCACATAATGTCTGGAAAGGTTATTAATAAGGGCTCAGATTTAAACTGATTACTCTGAACTTGGAAGGGTCCCTAGGTATGTTAAAAGAAAATGATGAAAAAAGACACATAAACATGAACTTAAAGTTCATTTTTAAAGTTCACCCCTTTCAGAAGTGTAATTTAATACATGCTTTGACATGTTTTCAGAAAGCATTTCAGGAAATTGCATTATGAAATGCCATGATTTAATTTTAGTAGCTAATGTAAAGCAATGTATCACCTACACTAAAAAAAACCTTCTCTCATCCTGTCTTCAGTGTGCATGAGCATACTACCCTGTCCCAGCTTAGCACGTAATTCAAATCATCTTCATTTAATTGTGTCTGCAGCTTTCATAAGCACACAAACCTCTTGCTTCAATCTCTCGAATGCATGAGTCCACAACCATCGGCCTCTGGGTATTGTGGGCTTTCACTAGTGTGGTGAGATCGCAGCAGTAGACTCGCTTTATCCTCTTGAGGTCTGGTTGGCAGTCATTGGGCACGTACTTGGAGCACTGCTTATGTACGTTCAACCCACAGTCTGTAAACAAAGTTAACCAGGTTAATTAATTAATACTAATGTTAATAGGTCTTGTCTAACAATTTATTTCCTTGGGCCACATCAAGCAAGGGGCACTACTTCCCCATCAGACAGCAATGCTAGAGTAAATAAAATAGAGATGAGAAAGACGAGCATGGAAATCCGTGAAAAAATTATGGTGGGCAAAGTGAACTCCAGCAGAGCTATTAAGGAGCTGTAAAGGCTCTGGATGTCCCTCACACCCCTCTGAGCTGGAAGTGACCGCTGGTGTGGTCAGGGTCACTTCACCACCAGACATGTAGCTCTAAGTGTTTCATTTGAATGTGTGGGACTTAACTTCGGGGTATTTTAGTTTTTAGCCTTTTATAAAATTAACACAGTAGTGACTGTCTTCTGTTGACTGGCTTATGGCTTCATGTTGCTAATGGACAAAGGACCTAAGATTCACCTGAGCACTTCAAACTGGGACAGTGCTTTGAGCTAGTGTGCCTCTCTTCCTCTTCCGCA
>NW_010425350.1:26736-27899 GCF_000710305.1 Buceros rhinoceros silvestris
TGCATTTTAGCTTGCCCTGCCACATCAGCAGCCTTCCCATCCCTGTCTCATCGCTTCACTGGTTACTCCAGTGTTCCTTGTGTTTCGTCTGTAGGTCAGTTTAGGCATATAAAATGCCATGAAAGGCATGATGAAAAAAGTGATTCATTTTACAAAAGGTTCTTGCTGTCTTACTCCAGAGTCAAATCCTACTCTTGGTTTCATGGGTGGGTTTCTATTAGGTTAAACATCACTGCTTGATCTCCACAAATTTAATTTTTCTAATAGGTTCCAATATTCAGCCAAATGAATTTATAAGCCTCAGTAAAGCAAACACCACCACCATGAATTACATTATCTCACACAACCCGTTCCTGTTTTAATGCCTTCCCAGTCATGCCCATCGCTGACAGTACCCTTTGGGATAACTTACCATGTCTAATATCATCACTAGCAAGTTCCTTACCGTTTTTTTCATGTTGATTTGCTGCCTGAGCTATTAAAAATGTAAACATGACTCTATTACTTGCAGCATATTTCAGTATTATTCTCTATGAAATATTAATCAAGCAAAATCATATAATGACTACAAACACACCTACATGTTTAGTGGAATTGGGTGGGTTTTTGTGTGTTTCTCCACACAGTTATTACTGCATAGTACATTATTGTTCGGCAAAATCTAAACAAATGTGAGCAGCTGCAGTCAGGATCCTCCCTGTATTGTTTTCAGTGTTGTTCTGCGAGCATGTGAAGTGAAATCCAAATGCATCTGTCTACTTAGCGTTAAATGCTAGGAATTTAATGAGGAAGGGTATTATGTTTCATACTAAATAAATAAGCCACGTCATAAGTTTAGTATTTTATGTATGTGAACAAATACAGCACTATGCATTAGTGAGGTCAGCTTTTGCATGCATGCTTGTGTTTAAGATCAAATAGCTTGAAAAGCAAACTACTATTAATTTTCCTCTTTTTTAATGTTATATTCTTTGTGTTACCGTTATTCATCTACAGGCATACAAGACATAGTAGCAGCTGAGACTGTACTTATTAAAACTGTGCATTTGTAAAAGGTATTTCAATCCTTCAGTATGTGGTCTAAATTTTAGGTAATAACCACCTCCAGTACCCACGAAAGGCAGATGTCAGGGTGGGATGTGTTTGGTGCCAGTCTGCAATCA
>NW_010425350.1:27959-44568 GCF_000710305.1 Buceros rhinoceros silvestris
GAGATGCCTGGAGGTCAGGGCAGGGAGAGGTAAGACAGAAGCTTATTCAGGTAAGACATGGAAGGCCCACAGAAAGAAGTAGAGAAAGCCCGTTTGCAATGCATCAAATACTGTGTCACTTGCTGAATCCAAAAGCTCATGATGTGATGATTATTGCATTTTCCCAGTATGATTATTTTTTTCAAAATAACAAACAAATTAAAAATAATTAAAGTATTATTAAAATGCTAATACAGTTATAGAGGCACCAGAAAACTAATCTTTCTAGGAAAACGTTTTTGCTTTCCCTCTAGGTGGGGTACTTCAGGCTTGCAGCAATGCATGGTATTTTTACAGGAAACAGGTGACAGTCTTTTTGCAGACAAGGGCACTTCTCAGCAAATGGTGGCAAAAAGATGAGTTTTGAAGCCTAGTTGCTGGCTAGCTCTGCCATTTCCAGGGCTTGTTTCTTAAGACATGAAAACATTCAGGGATAACTTAACCAGAAAGATCAATTCTTAATGTATAAGGCACACACATGACCAAGGTACTACTGGAAGGATGTCAACGTCAGTGACCAAGAGCTGGTGGCTTCAATTCTAAACCAGCTAATGGGGAAAATGCCAATGCTCTACCTTGTGTGGGAGGTTTTCTTGCTTTAAAATAATCCCTACCCCCTCTCCTGCAGGGCGTGCAGGCTGGGGGTGGGAGAGATGTCTGAGCATTTCAAGAGAACGACAGAAAATGTTGAAGGGCTACCTGAACACCTCACTCCCTGAGCGATGAGACCCCACATGAAGTTGGCACAGTATTCACACCAGTGCGGACCTCGAAACGTATGGACCTGTAATACAAATGGGGGAAAAAAAAAAAGAAATGGGGTCATTGGGAGGCAGATGGTCTGACAGATGGAACAACTGAAATGGATAAACAACAGAAGACTCAGTAGGAGTGAATCTTTAGCACACAGTGCCCACATCTTTCCAAAGTCTAGATGAAATAAACCACGGGTACAGAAACTTGCTTTGATCTTAAAGTTTATCTTTCAATAGGCTTAACATAACAGAGAACCGGGCTGTGTTCGACACTGAAAACATACAATTTTTGCTAGCTGACATTTTAGCTGTAGTGGAGGGCAGGAAACCACATTCACTAGTCAAAAGAGAAAAAAGTAAAACTAATAATCCAAGAAACTGTAGTCAGTGCTTTTTTTTGACTAGTTCAAACAAAACAGGAATGTTTCTGAGATTCAAATGCTCTTCAACAGATCACTTGAAAGTAAGGGAAATGCAGTGACAGAAAGGCCCTTCAAATGCACCACATCTTTGTTCTCCATAACTGTGTGTGACCACACATCTGGTGCAAGACTCTTGTTCTAAAAACACCACTCAGGTTTGAACACGCTACAACTATGGTGTTAAATGTGCATTTCTATGCAACAGCACTGAACAAAACGTGAGGCAATTGCTGTAGATTTGCATCTGGGATGAATGATTTGTGCAGACACTCCAGGCAGGGGTTGGGTAATGATCTGATTTTGCACACTGGAATCCATTAGAGATAAAAGCAAATGACACCCTTCCCCACTCCAGTAAACTGAACTCACATAGGGGAAAGATGTCAGTAGGCTCTTTTTCAGTACACCAAACTCTATTTTGCTACGGTCCACACATGAGGAAATAAGGTGGAATAAAATGACCTGCATCTTGACAGAGCCCATTGCTCCCCAGCCAAGTTTTGCACACTGCTGCTGCTTCCTCCATTGCTTTTCCAAAGCCTGTGGCAGAAGACCTTTTTATTTAAGATGTATGTTCTGGTAAAATAAGCATTTAATTTTCATTGAAAAGAAGAGTAAATAGTGAGGTCTATGCCTGTGTGAATGTACATGATATGAGCTAGTTCTGGCCAGAGACCTAGCTGAGGTTAACAAAATATAAATCATGCACACTCTGGCTGCTAATGCTTTCTTTTCCTTCTCCCTGCTCTTGTTTACCCATCGGGTGCATGGCTGAAAGGACACTTCCACCCTCTGGGATGGGGAAAGCTGCTCTTTATTTTTTATAGAGTAAAAAAAAAAATGGTCATTGCCTTTTCAACTAAACTTGGTGAAGTTTTAAGCCAAGCATTTGGCTGGCTGTTGTTTTTGCCCCATTTGTCTGTAGGATCACACCTAAACAAGCCTCTACTCTTGAGTCCATTCCCCAGGAAGATCAACTGTGATTTTAATACAGGCTTCTCTTTCTGATTTAGTGATAAAAATTTGAGCCTGACTACAAATGACTCCTGACCACAACCACTCACAGTCGATAACTGCATTAATAAGCTTAAAGCAATAGCAATTCTTCCTCCCTTTTGATAGTAAAAGGTCAAAACTGGAATCTCTGACTAGTCATACTTATTTTTTGAAACGGTATTTTACCTCAGAAAAATGCGTGTCTCTGGGAAACACCACTTTGCAATAAGGTTTGATATACATAGATATATACATATAGACACATACTTCTTTCTCATTTCACCTTATTTTGCTTTGCAAGGTGGATAGCATGAATTTCAGACATGGCTTTTAGAGGAGGTAAGTGGCCGTACCTAACATCATCTGGTGATCTGAGTTTCAGGCATGGGCTCTAAGCGACCTTCAGTGGATATAAAACTATGGATATGAATAATTATGCTTGCATCTTTACCATTTTTAGACCGCATAATTAGTAGGTCTGCACCTGCATCCAACTGTGGGTGAAAGTAATCTGCTGTGGGAAGATAGCTAGCTATGTCTTCTGCTTTGCGGTGGCTTACAAAAGTTAACCTCATGAGAAGTGGCTGTAAAAGCTCATTCATGGTTTTTGAAACTGCTCCATTTCACATTTAAACTTAATCACATTTTCTAGGATATTTGAGGGCTACTTGCTCACTTCACGTAAAGCTTATTTCAGCTGATCTTGCTGTGGCATGTTTAGAAAATGGTATCTGATTATTCCTTGACGTGTCCTGTCATTAGCAGGAAACCGTCATCAACAGTGACTGAGGGCTCCATCTGAGAAGTGCTGACTGCACACCCTTCCCTTGTTCCCATCAGCTTGGTGGCCCTCAAAGGTTTAGCTCTATTCATTCACTTCAGTTTTTCACGGATCTGCATGCTAGATTGCATGGCAAGTTCCCAACTGAAATGCTCAGACAAAAGCAAGTCATGATGGTTTCTGGTCAAGCTGAAACAGGGAAATACTCGCTATGTCTAACTGAAAAAGGGAGATCTTCAGAAGTTTCTAGATGAAGGTGGAAAAATCTCATCAGATGCAGTTTTAAATTAAACCTCTTACGGATTGCCATTAATTCTAAAAGAAATAATGAAGCCTGTTCTTACAAACACAACACTAGAACACAGCCTGAAGTTTGCACACAGTACTTTTGCACAGTAAATGGGAATTTTGCCTGCAAGATTGGCCTCATCTGTTTTAAAAAAGGGCAGGTAACAGCAAGTCACAGGTTTTTGAGATGGGCTTTTATGTTTTGCCCCATCCTTTGTAACTGCATCATTAAAATTGGCCTGGGCTTAGATTTTCAGAAACGTAATCAAGATGTGTTTATAACTGGCCCCTACCTCATCCTGCAGTCTCAGGAGACCTCTCTGTGTACACACAGCACAGGCTCACGCTGCTAGGGCTACAGTCAACACGTAATTCCAGCTTTTAAGAAGAATTTATAGGAGAGCGTTTCTTCAAATAAGCCAAAACCATGATGTTTCAGACTATACACTGTACTTTCCTTGTTCAGTCTTTCATCTTCTTCCCACAATGTCTAACTCCTAACTTCAATCTATTTTCTTTCCAGCTCTTTAAATGAAAAGTTGTTTCTTACATTCCTCGTCTCTTCTCTGCTGGACAGTCTCACCCCATACTAGTCTGTGTGTCTCTTCTTATTGCCTTCCTGCGCTCTCACCCTGGCCCTTCAGCCCTCCAGTGCCCTTGCTTCCAAACAGCAGAATTCTGCCCACGGGTGCTATCTCATGCAGTTTTAGTCTGTGTCTGAGCCATGTTCACAAAGGAAGAGACTAAGGCCAAAGTTAGGGAGCGTCAATACAGTGGCAAAACAAAATAATCCCTTAAGCAATATTGCAGAAACAAACTAAAAAATGCCTTGAATGGAAATGCCTGTTGTTTTACTGGCATTACAGTGCTGAGACAATTTTGTTGTTTATCTGACTGGGTTTGAAGACTTTTCTATTTGCATCTGAAAAAAACTAAGAGATTTTTCAGACTTTTGCCTGAATACATGTGCATTTGTACTTTCCTGTGCTGAACCTAAGCTCTTAGCTTAGCTTAGCTTAGCTTAGAGAGCTGACTCTGCTGTTACATTTGTTTAAATATATACACACAACCTTCATAACATCTGTAAAAAATGCCTCCCCCAAACCCTTTGTCTTCTAGAAACAGTGTTCGTCTGCAGTGGTTAACACAGGGGAAAATTTATCCCAGAGCCTCCTTTCTCGCAGCAGATCTTCTGACTTGTCGGCAGTCAGCTGTTTTCACTCCACTAGCCCACCTGCAAATGGGATTTGCCCATGCTACAGTGGCAAACAGGCACAATATTGTGGTAAGTGCACATTACTCAGCTGAATTCTCTCACTTAAAGCAGCACAGAGGCCCTCTCATGAATTCCCAGCCTAGAACAAAATGCACGGAGCACCCCCAAACTTCACGTTTTCACCTTTGGGCGCGAGGTGACCTCACCTCCAGCTTAATTTGGCAGGTAAAGCACATCCCACAGAGCCTGCTAGATCCTAAGTGTAATGAGGTGCAAGAGGACTTTGTGATCCAGTTAGGCTGACACCCACGTAGCTACAGGAATACCTCTGTATCTCAGTGCTTCAGAGATCTATTCTTTTTCCTGAATTATGGTATGTCTACACTGGATTATGCAAAGTTGTCCCACCAGACAGACGCCAGCTCCAAACCTCCATGTGACTGTGTTGTGTGCTCAGGATGAACCCACCTTAAATCAGTCTGGATCCTAAATCTTTTTTTGTTCATTTGCCTTAAATGCCTTTGGGAGAGAGGGTGAAGGAGAAAGCAAGGCTGCTCGGAATGGCATAAGCTGGCACCCTCACTCTCGGAAATTCAGTGCTTCTTTTTAATTTTTATATGAGCTTGGAAAGGATGGCAAGAGATCCATCCTTGCTCTGAATTTGTCCCTTGAGTCTATTTCTTCCTTATGTTCCTTCTCTCTTATGGTAGATAAGAACTTTAGTGTAAGTTCTTCAAAAATCTCATTCATCATCATGGCTTGGCTTCACGAACGAAGATTAGCTTAGCTAAAAATGTGCCTTTCATTTTTAAGATTCTTCATGACTAAAGAGCTAGAGAGGACTAGAGCTAAAGGACAAGAGCTAGAGAGTGTCTGTTCATGAAGAATCGCCTATGACAAGATTATGATCGACACTGTGACGCATAATCTTTGTCTCTATGAACCGAGATGAACGATACAATACATGTCAGTATTCACTTAAAAATGGGAAAGACAACTCTTTGAATGTCTGCAAAACAGCATTCTCCTCCAGATAAATCCCGTACCACCATAGCCTGAGTGCTGTTAAAAGCCATTAAGGATTTTGCCCCAAGATCCATAAAGCTACTCTTTCTCTTTTGAATAATTTCTTAACTCTTTTATGTAATGAATATGGAATATATTAAAGATACTAGATATTAATTACCCGCCTTTTAAATCCAAATATTCTACTCTAAGCATTCTAGCCACATTTTTTGTTCAACTAGACATGTTTTAATATACTCCTTTGGAAAACTAGCTGTATTTGCATAGTGAACATATTTTTTCATTGAGTAAATGTAATATTTTTGACTGGCCTTTCTGAATAATATGTTTTAAAAAATGTTTCTTCCCAAGTACTTTATTGCCTTTTCAAGGATAAAAGAACAATTTTCTGTTGTCAAGATTTTGAATACATATATATTTTAGTTATGTGATTTTTCCAGTTAAACTATGACTCTTTTGAAACAGAAAGGAACAGAGACTGTACTACAGCTAGATTGTGCAAACGCGAAGTTAACTGGGCACATGTCCAATTATAAATCAAAGCCAAAACAAGGGGAATTTTGAAGACGAAAGAATGCATGGGTCAAAGTGGAAAAAAGTCTCAGTCATGAGAAAATATTTTCTACTTAAACTAAAATAGTTTTGATATTAAAATGATAATGGGGCAAAAGCTGGAAAGAATGAAAAATTGTTTTATCAAGTGAGAAAACAGAGTATTTCCTCTATTTCCTTCAGTGCTGATCAGTGAGATAAATACTGACTTTTCTGTAGACTGGGTCAAGGAGGGGGGATGAGAAGAGGGATGCTATTATTAGCTTTGCTCACTAATATTAAATTATTGATTTACCAACTACAGCAGAAGCACTGCAGAGGAAAGCAGCATCTGCACAGCAGAATACATAGAAAAATAAGAAGTTAAGCTTTTTTGTTAAACCAGGAAATCAGTGAAATCATTTTGATCAGCACTTCTCCTTTTTTGACAGGCCTAAGATGAATATCAGAACATTCTCTTTCTGCTAATGACTTGAACTATTCTGACAGTGACCCAGAGCAGCATCCTCAAGGAGCATTAAGTAAACTGAGGTTTCAAAGCATTCCTTTCTTGTCTTGTTACTCACTCTTATTCTCTCTGTATCCATCGCAATAAGCATCAAACCGCAATTTGACAGCATTAGATATGGTAACTGGCTGGCATACTCTGAGACCGGCACAGTCCTTTTGGCAATACATTTTAGTACAAGCTCCCTGGAAGGTCCATTTCCAAAGCTGAGTCACTTTCCTGCTGCAGCATGCCAGACACAGCATTTGGGGAATAAAACCCTAAGAATCCAATTTTCTATGTATAAGACAACAAAAAAGATGATTCATTGAAACATCCCTGTGTTTGTCCAGCTATTTGGTTTAGTTTGATAAGCAAACATAAGCTCACATCCTATAGCTCAGTGGGACTCTCAGAGCATTTTCTTAGCATATGGTGGTGGAACAAAAGCAAGGAGACAATACTAGCAGTGTGCTCTGCTTTATTGTTAGGAAGCACCCGAGCTCCCTCAACAACTTCTAAAAGCAGAAATGGTTCAAAATGTTTGCTGGTAAATTGCTCCTGGCTTTTGATAACAGCTGGATTTTGAACAGGGGCCTTTTTCTCATTTAAAATTGGATACACATTAAGAGAAAGACGATTATTCTGAAGTACTTTTTTTCTTGACAAAAAAGAAAACTGAATCTAGGCAAAAAGAGCTAAAATGCCAGTCAACTAGTGTAAGGAGTAGCAAAACCATTATTTAGATTAAGTGCCTATGTAAAAGCAGATTAATAATGCAGTCAGGGGAACTTAAAGCAGGAAGAAAAATGCATTTTTCAACACTTTTCTCAGAGCTAGTATAGATGGGTGCATGAAAAGCCCATCACAGAAAAAAAACCCAACAAAACAACCCAACAAAACCAAAACAAACCCAAAAATGCGAGGCATCTAAACAGCATTTTTTAGCTGAAAATAATAGGAAGTTATGCTTACCTTAAAATTGTGTGCTTTTTCATAGTTGAAATGGTTGTCGTTTTGAGTTAAGGCTGCTCTTCTGACCAAGGAGGTGATCTGTGAATAGGCAAAGAGTTTCAGAGGTTGCCACAAAAGTGCCCCCTTGACTCCCACCTTCACCCCCAGGGCCACAGCCAGGAGCTCTTGGCGCTTCCTTCCTCGCTTCGACTTGTGAACAACAGCGCAGTTTTTCTCATTTTCCAGCCACAGATCCTCTGAGAACATAGCGCTGGGATCCCAAATCTTTTCCCTGTCTTCCTCGGCGCCCGGGAGCCTGACTGTAGTCAGTACAGTACAGTTCGTCCAACTGCTTCTGATGTTAGACAGCAGATTTGAAGCAGCTGCAGCCCATTCTGCCGAGACCTCTGGCATGTGACTTGAATGGGCCGTCTTGTGGGACGGAAGGAGCTTCTGCATCTGAATAAGTAACGGCCTGTGCCGTGTGATTTCTTAAGGCAGATGTGTGCCTCAAACAATAGTCTGAATTCATACACTGAGCATCAGCCCCCTCACACACACTCCCCGGGCAGGGGTCTCCAACTAGGCGCTGCCAAAATACCCGCCGGGGCGGGGGGAACAGTGTTACAGCTTCACACCCAAAGGCATTTCCAGGGACAGATCACTTCAGCTCCGCAGCATGTTAAAAATGAACAAACAAGCACAAAGCCCCGGGAAAGCCCACACAACTGAATACGATGCTGCATCCAATTACACTCAGATTCGGAGACTTATCGGCCAGCAGTCTCCTTGCCAGCAGATTAAACCCTTAAAACCATGATGATTGTTTAATCACACAGGGCTAAAAACCTCTCCCTCTCTCTCTCTCTCTTTTCATATCCTGTACAAGGGCAAAAATCCAGCAGCACTCCAAGCATTAATAGCACTTCCATGCCAACAACTAGAGCATTTTGTCAGTGTGCACTTGGTAGCACGGGGCTAGCTCACCGCCAGGGAAAGCTGAAAGCCCAGCTGGGCTGGTGCAGGTAGGAAGCTGCCGAGCCCTGTGCAGCGCAGGAGTGAAGGCAGCAGGGGAGCTTCACACGGGTGCAGGAAACCCACGTGCACAGCCCTCTTTGCAGGCCAGGATCTGCAAGGGAGCCAGAGCAGTTGTCCTTTGCTCTGGTTACGGGTGTCTATAGCTTTGTGGGGGAGAAATGATTCCCACTTAAATGATTCCCAGGGGCAGGAGGGATCTGGACCCTGACCAGTCTGCGCTGCAGCTTGCAGTGTTACTTTGGGCACCTGATTCACTTATTTATGGGCAGGTAGTTCCCTGTCCCAGGACACAGAAGATGTGTGACACTGAGCACCCCCTGGGAAGCCCGTCCAGTGCTCCCTCCCTCCCTCCAGCTCCCCTCTTCTGCTCCCTTGGTGACTATGCCCATTCTTCACCCATAAGAGGAGGACAGGTGTTACCTGCTCGGCAGAGCACTGTGAGATTTAATTCTCTAAGGTGTGTCTAATGCTTGAGATGCTATGACAGAGCAAACTAGGGGATCACCAGCACTACTGGGAAAAGTGCCTCTTTGAACTAGAGTCACTAAAGACCACGTCATCCTTCTACAGTCTGCCCCACTTCAACTTACCCAGAAAATATGTGAAATTAAAATATTTAATTCACTTACGTTAATTTGCAAAGTTGAACTTGCCTCTATTTTTTCAGTCTGCTTTTACCTCAGATTGAAAAGTCAGAATGTTCATCCAATTTACTCAATAAACCCTTTCTCCATATAGACTGCCTGCTCTTGGTAAAAGTGATGCTCTCCTGGTCTGAAAGCCTGTGGGGACACGTGGTCGGCCATCAGTAACACCAGGCTGTGCGATTTCAGATAGTGCCCTATTTAGGGTTTTCAAGAGGTTGTGCAACCTGCAAAATCAGCTTCTCAGTTATAAAACGATGCATTTAATTCTATGTAGAGCATACTTACTTCATTTCCAGGTAACTCACAGCACCTCTTTTTACACGCTCCCATACTCCAGTATTTCTGCCCCGGCAGGGAGAATTTCCACAGAACCCCATCGCTCCCAGAGCAGCTGCTGCCTGCCCGGCCTTTCCCCAGGGCTTGGTACTGTTACCCGACCACCAGTGACAACTGCCTGTGATGCATGTATGAACATTGCTCTGCCTGGAGGAAATCCCTACTGCTCTTCCATATGCCCTCCCACTAGTGAGTCCCAATTTCTGCCAGCTCAGGACCTTTATCTGCTTATACAGCAGATAAAGACAGACAATAGCTCCCCAGCTCACTCTCAATGTATTTTAAGAAAAGCAGAGCACTGGTTTTAGAGACATCTCTGACCCCATCAGCGGCAACGGCTTCTGTTTGGGGCATCATGAAGGAACACTTTAGAGCAGCTTGAAATTCTTATCACAATCCAGTTTCATTTTAAATGTATTTACATTTGTCTTGAACAAAACCTCCAAACTAGCTCCGAGTTGTTAGACACCTCTGAGGTTACAGCACCTAAATCCCCATATATACATAAGCTACTTTCTGTGACTTCCAGCATAACAGACCCAAAGTCAGAGAGAGGTTGGTTTCCTAATAATGTTCTAATATTTGTATTTATGTCACTTGACTATGAAAAATCCCATTATATAACCAATATTTTTTACATAACATGGCAGATTTGATACTCCAGCTACAGGCTTATGATGATACATCTTGGAATTTCTCTTTATTGAACTATTTTTGGAACAACAGAATGTCATCTTGGGATCAGACATACAGTACTATATTTAATGGAAACTCTGAGTGTTCACACAGAAGCATTAAATAGACTTGGAGGAGAACAACTCAGTCAGACCAGTTCATATGACTAAGGCAGATCAGTATTTACTGTTTATCATATATAAAATTTTATTTATCCCCTGTGTTGCTCTTTTACAGGGCCCTGTATAGACAATTGTTGAATGAGATCCCTTGCAAACACAGGATGTGTACAGAAGGCTGACAGTGAGTGCATCCTCTTAAGAAGCTTAATCATACAAAGCCCTACCCGGTTTGGTGTCTAAAACGGTGCTGTAAAACTGAGATGAGCTGGGCCACGTATATAACCTGTTCCCTCTCTAACTATAACGCAAACAGCAGCAGCGACAAATTCCAACGTGCTGGTACCGTAGGCCAACCCCAGTGCTCTCTTTTATCCATTTTATTTTTCCTAATACAAAACATACTGCACATGGTTTAAAGAGCATCTCTCGATCAAGTTAGCAAGTTAGCCTGCAGCTAAGAAGCAGAATGCCAGCGGCTAAAAATATTATTGCTGCTTGCTACAGAAAGTCTAAGTTAGTGAAGGCTGAAAGGCAAATACGGGTTGTCTGTGTTTTCAGACCAAAGGATTCCTGCATACATATGATTTTATTTACTTGTCTCTGTGAAACACATGTACTGTACAGCAAATTGGGCATTTACAGCAAAATAAATGTCACTGAACCAAAACAATAAAATTAAAGGAGGAGGTGTGGGGGTAGGGAGACTCAGCTGTTGCGCCATTTCCAGCATGCCTTCGCAGAGCGAGCTGAACCACACCATTGTTTCTCCCCTCAAACACTGCCGTCTTGTTTGCTAACAAAGGCCTCAGGGGTAGGAAAGAACAAATTGTAGTATGAAAAGCTTTTGGTTTTGTACACGTGGCAGTATTTCTGTTGTACTCATGTGGGCAGCACTGAGGACTCATTGGAAGCAAGTGGAAGGGGAAAATTCACATGCCACCCATCTCCTCTGTGTCAGCTCCAGCATGGTGAGAAGAGATGCTGTGGGAGCAATGGCTCCTCTCCACCAGCCACTGCTGTGCCTGTCTGTGGCTGGCAGGGAGGGGGTACTGAGTGGCCGGTCCTTGGCTCACCGCTCTACCTGCTGAAGGGCACATCTATGGTGGGCAGAGGAGCATCACACGCATGTCTCCTTGGATGACACCACAAGCGAAAGGGAGATTGCTCCATGATGAGGAATCGTGACAAATCCATGACCAACCTCTAGCTACACACACTTAACACTGCTTGTAGATATAGTCATAGGTCAAAGAGAGTAATCTGCCAGACACATTATGTTTGCTCAATTGCAAACATGCCGTGGAGATGACACACAGTACAAGAATCCTGGTTTTTCTCCCGTGGAGCTCTTCCCATGGTACGCTCAGCAGACAACGCCGGAGAAGCTGGCGAGGTAAGCAGTGGTCTTTGGACTTAGCAAAGTACAGGGCACAGAGGGGAAATGATGTGGAATGCTAGTCTGCTAAAGGCAGACACACCGTGCCACAACTCCACCAGCCTGTGCCTTCCACTGCCATGGCACCAGGAGCTGCCATTAAAAGGCTTCTGTGCTGTTGAGGAAACAAGCTCCAAGCAGAAAACATACTGAACATGAAGCAGAACATGCCTGCAGAGTGGTACTTGTCAACCTGGTCTTACAAAAGCCTCCTTCCTGAGAAACCCTCCCTCTGGCATGAAGGCTCTTGACGTCAGTGGGTGAACAGAGGCTGCAGAGGTGAGCGGGGCCGGGAAGCCCCACAACACTAAGCTTGCGGTTAGGAAAGGAGTCAAACCGCACAGAAACCAGTCTGCTGCTGCTCTCTAATTTGCTTTTGGGGGAACACAATCACTTGCTCCCAGGCAATCAAAACCAGTCACAAATAATTAGCATTAATTAGCTGACACCCTCTGTTCAACAGAGCTCCAACTGCAATTGCTCAGAGCTGCCCCCAAACGCAGATCCATCTGGACTCTGCCTTGCCCACTGAAAAAAACCCCAGTCTCTCAGTTCTAGGAAACAAAATTCCTTTCAGGTGAGCTGAAAGGAAAAGTAATCTGAACATCATCATTAAAAAAAAAAAACAAACAAAACATTGCAGGTGTTTTTAAAGGATTACGATGTATCTATAATTCTGCTTTTTACTTCTCAGGTTTTTTTTAATTACAACCATCCCTCTGAAAATCATGAGTCTGAGGAGCTGTCAACAATATGCTGGAAGTCTTTATGGCAGCAGATTATCTACACTAGACTCTCCTTCTGGAGAGCCTGCGTGCATTTCCACCACCACCAATCCCACCTATCTTTTGAGGATAACCCAGTTCAGAGCAAAAGGAACTGCCCATTTAGGAAGACTCCTGCAGTAAATGCCCTGAAGTTAAAATTATTAAATTTTAACCTTTACACCTTTCCTAAATTAATATGATTGACTGTTTATCAGCATTGCAGCAACCAGTTGTCATTTATATGAATTTCTTTCTGACAGGATATTTGATTCCCTCCCCCACAGATAAAAGATATAATTTACCTACAGCAAATGGAAATATAATCTCCCTTAAACTTCAGATCCCCTTTCTAAATCCTTCTCAAACAGATTTTTCTGTACACATCATGATTATTTTTCTCAAAACAATGTAATGAACCAAACAATACAACAGCCAAAGGTGAAATGCTGTAGAACCAGGAAAGCACTATGAGACTGTTATTAAAAATCATAGTTGCTGTAAGCCTCTTACAGAGTATTAATATAATAAACTATTGTCTATTTTGGAACAACCACTGGAGGTTACCTGATGTGGTATGCAATTACATAGTCATCTCCAATTAAACAAATAATGGGTGGACAAAAACGTTATCTTGCCAGGCAGTTGTATCGCTTCACGTGTTAAGCTGCGTATTTCATGTCCGCCTTTGTGTTTAATATCTCTGAAATAGTATTTTGACTGCTCATTTCTGTAAATTGCAGTAAATATGCATTGTATTACAAATAAATTGCCGGTATCAAGGAAGAAGTAGTCCAGAAAAAAAGGAAAGGATCTAGATATATGGATGAATAAATTCAGCAATTCCCCTGAATAACCTTGTAGAGATTAACTTGGTAACAGCAGGTCTAGCCTATTTATTGCCTCGACTTCCTTTCCTCCCACTCTCTCTTTATCCTTCCCAATCTATCTGCACACTTGTCAAGGTTATTAATGACCTTTTCCTGGCCAAGTTCATGAGCCTCTCCTCTGTGCTTAATATTCATGACCCAAACGGTAGCAGAGGGATGGGAGAGCGGGGGTGTGAGGGCTAAGCGGGGCAGATGAGAGCAGAACCAGACACTGCTGCCATTGCTGCCACCACAGAGGAAGAGGAACACCGGGTCACCCACAGCAGGGCTGGCAGGAGCCACTTCCTCTGCAGATACGGCTTGCTCAGGGAAACTGCACTGAGTTTGTTTCTGAATTACTTCTTGGTCTCTGTGTGTGGATATAGCACACATAACTGAATTTGACTGACTGCAGCGTCTGTGAACGAGTACTGTTATCACACCTACAAACTAAAGCGTATCTGTGATAACAGCTGGTCTGTAGTCAAACCAAAATGCAAACATAATATTTATTCTGGTATTTGTAAAACTGCACTTATTACAGATAATAATATTTACTTATATAATAAATACAAATCCTGTTATTATGTCAATGATGCTGTTTCTGTCGACAAAAAGCCTCACAGAGTATTTTTCTAACAGGCAGACATTTCAGGACAGAATGGATGGACGGATGGAGGGATGGAAGGATGGCAGGTCTGTAATTCGAAGGAGGAAAACAGAAACCTCCTTTAACAGTTTAAAATGGGTCTTTGCAGCTCATTTATGGATCATATAAGGAACTTAGATGACTCTAGCAGAAACGGATAACTTTTAAGATATTAAAAATTAGATAAGATTAATCTTCCCCTAACTTTTTGATTTCTATTTTTCTATTATCTATTCAGTTTTAGAGTAAATTAAATAAGGAATAATTTATTTTATCAGCCTTAACCATTTCTATAAGTAATTACAGAATAATAACTGTACTTTGCTTTTTGTTATCAGTACTTCACAAACTTTAGATCTGGCTAAGACTTATGCTCTGAAAATGTGGAATACCCATTTTTTTATAGTTTGCTATATTGTTTGTTACACAGCTGCATGTACCTTGATAGGTTTATCTGGGCGCATTGGATGAAATTTTCAGGAAATAGAAGTATAGGGGAATCAGTTGTAATTAATACAGATTTCTGATGCTGACTATACAGGTAGCCAGTATTGTGACACTTCACCCACAGAGGAAACAGTCTAGCAACATAATGGACTTAATATGACGTACAATGGCTTCTCTGAATTAAAAGGGAAGTGACTCACACTCTCTGCAAGATAAAGAACTATTGGTCAAGAGACAGAGATTTAAAAAAATATCCTAAACATTATGGTGTTTAATCAGACCCCCAGTGGATGCTGGCTCAGCACCACATGAGCTCTACATGTGTATGACTTTTGTTCATCTTTTTACTTTTCTGCTATGAAGCTCTTCCTTTCCGAAGAAACAGCACTTTGTTTAGGAAAGCCAGCTTGCCATTGATTAAAACCAGCACTGCTCTGCAAGGAGACTGCAGAGCTTGAACTAGAGCCAAACCTGCTGAGCTACCACAATGAAGTGGAGAAGTTAACACTCCTGCTTCCCTGTCTGGAGAGAGAGAGAGAGGAAGGCAAGAACATCCCCTCTAAGAAAGGCAATGCCCATGATCGTGGTGCAGTGCTCTTGAGGGGATGGGAAAGGGGATAGAGGCTCCGCAATCACAGCAGTCCTGCCCTTGGCTTGCTCATGTGGGCTTGTCATTAACCATAACTGTTTGTTTATTGAAGTACCTGGTTGGGTGCCATGTTCAATCACAGGGTTAAACTGAGGACCATGTTTTGTGAGACTGCATTAAGTCTGTTTAATGTCAGGACATCAAATGAATGAGCTTGATAATAAATCCCAGTGCTGTACAGCTACTATGTGATATAGCTGGTGGGCATAAGGACTGGATGTCTGACTGTGTGCCTCATTACACACCCAAACGCATACAAAGCACTGTACACATACACCTACATCCTCACTCTGGGATGATTCTCATTTCTGTGTCTCAGACACTACTATGCTCTACAGACAGGTGTTATCTCAAAGTAATACAGTAACTGGCTATCTGCCTCATACACAGCAAACACAACAAAAATAAATACAATATGAGAAATAAAATACTGAAAGTTCTTCTGTTTCTCATTTTGAGTTCAGATACTATGTACTGGCGGAGGAGACCAACGCAGCCTTGCAGCATACACTCTAGGCTGAATCTTACAGACCACGGTCAGAGCTTCTGTTCATACAGAGAAGCAAAAATTTGCCCCTCCTGGATTGATCTCAAAATGTGGAGGAAAAAAAAGCTTCAGGAAAGCTTTCCAGAAGCCACAGAGTCAGACAGCAATGGCATTTATGTTCGGAGCCACTAACCACTCAGTGGAGCCAGCTGATCTCTGGAGGGGCTGTAAAGCAATGCCGAGAAAGCTGCTAGAATGTAAAGTATGCTGTGGCTGTTGCGGGAAACAACATCAGTGCCCTAAGTTTTGCCCCAGCTCAAGACAGCTTAAAACAACAGGCTTTAACGTAGCTTAAAGAAGAGATTTATGTAAGTGAAAGAGAACAAATCATTTGTGAACCAATGATTCATGAACCAGTGATCATCTTGTCTAAAAAACTGGCAATCTATAAAATTGTTCCTAGACAGTAACGGTTCAGGAGTGGATTCTCAATGGTGTGATGCTCTGTTTGTTTAGTGCTCACAAGGAGATGGGGATGATGAGTAATTTGCAGGGAGGACAGTGTCAGTATTAGGATCAAGCAGCACACAGAATTTTTCTCCAGTTTTGGCAGTTTCTGGGCAGTGTGAAAAGCCTCAGTCTCAAAGTTATAAACACCACGACTGAGTTACGCTGCTGTTCAGCAGTCACAACACCTTCAGGTAAACTATGCAAGACAAGGACCTAGAAATGTATTAATGTGTTTTCCACCATTAGCAGTACTTCCATCCCCTTTTACTGCAGTATCTTGTGACTTCTTCCTGCAAAAATGCATAAACTGGGTAGACAAGGTGAAAGGAATTAAAGTGCCTTTTAGGGCATTAAGAAGGCACCTAGCGAATAAGGA
The DNA here is from genome assembly GCF_000710305.1 of Buceros rhinoceros silvestris. Lineage (NCBI taxonomy): Eukaryota > Metazoa > Chordata > Aves > Bucerotiformes > Bucerotidae > Buceros > Buceros rhinoceros. The sequence goes on from NW_010425350.1 coordinate 44,480, forward strand.
TACAACATGTTTTCCGGCTGACAGAATACCTTTTAACAAGTCTGAGCCATTGCATTTTACAACAACAACAATAATAATAATAATAATAA
>NW_010425351.1:0-3570 GCF_000710305.1 Buceros rhinoceros silvestris
AAGGGGAAGGGGAAGGGGAAGGGGAAGGGGAGCTTTTGTTCATGTGCCTCATCCCAGACTGATTACAAACTCAAAGTTCTCCAAGATCTTTATCCTCAGCCCGTAACCTGCATTACTCATCATGTATCATCACCCAGAGAATAGCATGAAAAAGTCCTGAAAAAAAGCTTAAGCACTCAAAAGCTTCTCACTTGTAACCAGCTGTCTCAGTTTACGTAATAAATCACCTTCCCCTACAAATCCTGCTTCACTTAAATCAATCTCCATTAAGTACTTAATGATCACTTAAATCACCTAATTTATTTCAATCAAAGTTTTGGAAATAGGCCATGATTGTGACTAATTAAATCTATAAGGGGATGGAAAAAAGAAAAAAAAAAACACAACCCAAATTCAGCACAAAATCACAAGCAATTCTTAAGACGTTTCTTACATTACTGCTCTGTAACCAGTCTTTTGTTTTTGCCACCCCAAATAACATTCTGGTTAAAACCATCGCTGCAGCTTAGCAGAGGAAAAGGATTCCCAGCTTGTCAGCTTGATGCACAGCTCCTGCAGACGCGGTATCTGTTGCCAGAGGGGAGATCTTCTCAAAGGAGATCCTGAGCAAGACACGCTTGTTGAACAACATGCAACGTTCACACTTTGTCAAGTGCAATCCTATCTCCTCGGCATGAGCCCTTGTAACACTGATCCAGCAGGCGTGAGCAATCCCCAGTGTACCACCGCCCTCACAGCTGTAACTTCCTACTCTACAGTAAATACCTTTCCGAAACCTTTCAAAGTCCTCTCAGACAATATTTTAGATTACAGAAGGATTAAAGCATTGTCTCAAATATATTGGTGATAACATAACAAAACATTCTAAAGATAAGCATGAAGTTTATTTACATTACAGAGACCAACCTCAGAGACAAAGCAAGAAAGTGATGAAACTAAATTTTTTAAGAATGTGAAAGACTTTGCCTGTGCTATTAATTCTCTGATATTTCGAATGGTGGACTCCATGACACATCAGCTGCATAAGCAGCTATCTACCCCTCCATCTCTGTCACCTTTTGCAGAAGAAACAGCATGTGCCACATCTAATCCACCAGCAAGCAGGTGTTGCTCAGCTGCTGAGTACCTGCTGACCTCTCAGCTTGTGCTCGGCCAAACTGCCACCTGCACATACATTGTGTCCACGAGGAGGGAACTAAATAGCTCTGACACCTTTATCACTCAGCTGAATTAGATACTAGGAAGAAATTCATTACCATGAGGATGACAAGACACTGAAACAGGCTGTGGATGCCCCATCCCTAGAAGTGTTCAATGCCAAGTTGGATGCGGCTTTGAGCAACCTGACCTGGTGACTCTATGAAGTATGCCAATGACTTTAGTAGGCATCAGCAAGACACTGTAACTATGTAAACTCATCATCTTACCATACCACACTAGAATGAAAATCCTCAGTTACAACCATGGTGCATGAAAGAGGATTTCAACACTCAGTAACGAAAGTAAATAACATTGTCCTTTAATCATACTTTGATGTTACCTATAAGTAATAACCATCAGTGTTACAGGCATTCTAATTTGTGCACAGTGCTTTCCACGTACATATAAAGTTACTTTAGAGATAAAGGCAAACTGTGACGAGCACAGATAGAAGACTTGCTCAAGATTACAAGTTACACCAAAAGCAACACTGAAAACACTGAGTGTCCATCTTCCTGACACCCAAGCCACTGTTTCAACCATGTGGCATCTTGTCTAATAGGTAACAGTTTCCATTGCTGGACTTCAAGGAGGAGTTTTATGTGAAGTCTGGCTGGACCCTAAGTACTTGGTTTGAGAAGAGCTTCTATTGTCTCTTTCTATACAGTCTTCCCCTTTGTCACTATGTAATTATCACAGTGCATGAATTATCAGTTCTTTTAAATCTGAAGCCTAATCAACACGGGAAGCTGGGTGCAGGATCAGGACTCTGCCCAAATGTACAATTTCAGTTCATGTACTCCACTACCAAATCGGGTGTTGTTCTTGGGGGTTATCACCAGTGAGAAGATTGGAAGGGGGTTGAGCTGGGCAGGGAGGTTGGTTTACTTGTTTATTAGAACCAAGGAAGATATGATCATGTCTTGACTAATCTAATCACAAATCAAATTACAATTTGGTTTCAAATGTTAAAACAAGGCTCTAATAAAATCACAGAAACACCTCTGTATTTTTAAGCCATCTCTCATTTTTGCTATTATCACACCAGGTAAAGCAAAGAACAATTGTTTACTATTAAATGATAAAAATGATCCTAAAACTCTCATATATGGCCAAATATTTGGCTAAAATATACAAGCGACTAAGAAGATGGGAATGGAAAAGGGATGTCTGTAGTTGCTATTTCTATGAAAAAAAGTCATGGCGAGTTTTTGTTTTTTTTTTTTTTCTTAAAACCCTCAGGCATCAGACCACACAAAGACATTTTAACTGGTCAGAGCTCAGAAATTTAAAGAGGAAGTCCTCTGGACCAAAGAAAACAGTGCTCTTTCCAGAAGAAACTATGATGGGTCTAACTCAGGTCCTTAAAGCTGAGACCCCTTCTAAGATGTAAGACTAAATCGATTCTTAAATACCTTTCTGAATTTAGATATAAACTTTATCTCAATAAACTTCATTTAGAGTTTATTGACGTCATAAAATATTTTATATTTAGTGAGTAGGCCCCAACTCCTTAAAAAACCCTAAAAAATTGTGGTTAACTGACCTACAGGTTAGCATTCATCAGACTGTCCGAAGGATAAACACATTTCTGAATGCTCTTTGAATATGACAAATATCATACCATATATCGCTGAACCAATGCACAAACAGGGTCCACCTTGAGAACACCATAATTTGAGATTACCACGACTTGCTAGATCCAGATTTAAGATTCCTTAAAAAAGAAGCAATGAACTAGCTCTCTTAGGAAAGGGATCAGGATTTGGGATACAGTTTGTTTCATTATTTAAAACTGTTTGAACATCATTGGGATAATTATCAATACCTGCAACAATTCTTATCTTTATAAAGAGAGAAGCAGTGGTCCACTTAGTGTTCAAACTCAAAACAGACTCAGACCAAAGCGGGTTAGCTGAACTATAGGATCATAACCTCTCTGTGGCAATCACAGGTAGCTAAAACTTTTAATGCTGACTCCTGTTTACAGGGTCACTGTCAAGTTCACACATCTGGCCAACTGCTACATTTCTGCTTTACCTGCAAGAGTGGGGTAAAAGCCATTCATCATAAGCACTTCTGTGAATGATAACTGATATTCGCTAACAGATATTAATCTAAAATATACACATCCTATTAAGAAACCAATTCTCAGTATCAGAAATTTAAGCTGGTATTTAGATGTAACTATGTAACATAACCGATGGCAATGATAATTAGAAGTAGAGAATTTATTATGCAAACAGGACTTGATTTTCTGATGAGTTAGTGTAAGAGTTTCTTTTGAAGAAACGACATGATAAAACCATATTTCTTCAGTGTTTAAAATCATCTAAACCTTGTCAAATAGAGCATAACAAAACAGGAATG
>NW_010425351.1:3668-34777 GCF_000710305.1 Buceros rhinoceros silvestris
AATGCCATATCAACAGAAAAGATACTTTGATTACATTTCTTGTCTAAGTATATTGAATTTTTTAAGATTTTCTAAAGTGAGGTATATAACAGTTTATTGAAAAATCCAGTTAGAATTATTTTTTTAAAAAAATATCAGTTAACAGCTATTTTGTTCACACTGGTGGACCACTGACATTTTTAAATGATATGTTTTTAACTCAAGATCTTACTTCAGTTGTCAGTCCACGTCTGGATTTTGGCATTCAAGTTTGAGTACAAATTAATATAATTCAAACAGTAGCCGAAACTCAGCTACGCTGAAATGAATCTTCCCAAAACTTATTTTTTTGCATTTTTATATTTGAACATCTGAAAGGTCATAAAAACTAACACAACTCCTTGAAAATGCAGTAAAAATATTTTGCCAAAAACAGTTACGAAGCTAGAAATATCTGCTTTATACTAAATATGGTTTCCATTTCCATGAAGAACCTTTCCATTATTTACATTAATTACTATCAAGAGAGTTTTCTGAGGTCTTTTTCTTATTTAATTTCCATCTGTGAATAATTTATATCATCTTTTAATGAAAAGCATTCCTTATATTTCATTTCTTATGTATTGTTGCAACACCCTTCAATCTGAAGTTATTAACATCTCGATAACATATGTATTTGTATACATTACACGTATATCTACATATACACATGTAGTAGTTTGTGACAGATAACATTTTTTAAATACTGAGGCCTTTTTTATTTTTATTATTTTGGGGACAATGATAAGAACTTAATGAACTGGAGTTAGGAGGTTCATTGACAAAGCAAATTCAACATTAGTGTCTACAACATTATTTTTGGCAGCAGAGTTCCCTGATAGGCAGAAGATGCAAAGAATTAGAAGCACTGCCTGAAGAAGGTCATGTAGAAGGAAATACTATTTTATCAGGTCTAAGTAGTGATGTGGGTTATAAGGAGGCCCTGAGAGGAGTGTAAGACTACCTAACCCTACTCACAGATTAATTAATACAATAATCTCCTTCTAGTTAAAACACTTTTGAACAGATGCAATTGTTTCTTTCAAAGAATTACTTGGTGAAACCTTTCAAAAAAGGAACTATCAAAGAGCTCTAACTCACATGATAACGGTGTAGCTTCCTCTACTTCTCAGAAGAAAAAATAATAAATTGCAACAGACCCTTTCATTAATGTTCAAATATATTGAACACACAGTGTAATTCTTGGAGATGAGATAAAGTGCCACTCATTGTCAGAATTTAACACTAAAATTAAATTTACCTCAACTTTTAAAAACTATAAGGACATATAATTTGTTTGTAAATCACAGTGTTTTGTTACATTAAGGTATTTCACCATCTCAGAAAGTAATTGTCGGTAGTATGCTTTAGTTTTCCCTTGCTGAATCATACACACAATCATTTCAACACCATTTCTACTCACTGTATGTACGATTAAATTTGAACATGCCGTAAGAACTGCTACAGAGAGCATTTACCGGTGGATGCCAAAACACAACAACTAGATCATGCATTCAGATCAATTGTTTAAGTAAAACTCATACCCAAATTCAAGGATGCCCAGCTGAAATCAAAGCTGGAAAGCTGTACCCAAAAGTTAACAACTCCGTGCAGCTCAGGACTACAAGAAGAAAGTAAATAACCCACTAGGCTGCAGGATGAGGGAAGAAAGAGCTCCATGTAGCCAGCACAGTACCACGGCAAGAACGGAACTCAATGACATTGCTGAGATCAGAAGCATAACTGTATTTCTTCACTGCAAAAAGATTTTGCAAAATTTGGAATGGTCATATAGTTATAATTCGAGTTCTAGGAAGAAAAACTTAAAAACTTGTTATAATTCAGAATTCATTTTAAATTCATATTAAGTAACTACAGTTAACATCCAATGAAGCTTAGATCAAAAGCCCTAGAACAAAAGCTGGCTACAACCAAAATCAAATGTAGCAATCAATTAAATTATTGAACCTTGATTCACATTATGATTCAGTCAGCAAATCCATGAGCCTCCACAAAGGAACTGCCGCATCACAACGACAAGCTTAGACAAAGGGTTAAACCATGTTATCATTTTGGACTCCTTCTAGGCTTAGAATCTAAATTGTGTGATTTAATTAATTACTTGGGTCCAGTAAAAGAAAAGCTTACACCTGTTATTACTGAATGTTATGAGACAAAAATTAACAAAAAAAACTTTTTTTTTTTTTTAAACAAGGGAAAATGGAATTGTTGGTTGTATTCAGAGCAATATATCCAAAACGTAGTATTACCTGAGGCAGGACTGCATTTACCACTTAAGTGCCAAAGAATTCAAATAATTAATCAAAGTATTTATAGTATTAAATGCTGCTATATCTGGAGAACTCATTTACTCTACAGGACAACTGTGGGGAACAAATAAAACTGGCATGCCAAAGTAAACCAGAATCATAACAATGGATCTTCTGGCCTTCTACGACCCTTTATAATCTCTATAAATAAAATTTTAGTTAATTATCGATCCTGTATGACATATAGAAGGATTAGTTAAGCTAGAAAGAACTGGATATACAGACTGTGCTGTAAGCACTGTTTAAGTACAGGGGTGAAGGTATTCCTCTGGGTAGCTCCGCCTGTCCCAGCATTTGCCTACCCCACACAATACAGACGAAGGTGTGAAGACAGCACAATCCTCATTTTGACAGCCCCTCTGCAGCCTTCCTGTGCAGAGACGCACAGTTAGGAGTCTGTCTTCAGAAGGACTCCTACCATTCTAAAAATACTGTCCCACAGCTGTTTAAAATTTATTTTTTTAGACCATAGCACCACTGTTTGGTTGTTTCCAATTTCTGAAACCACAAATAGTAAAAGTGTACTCAGTCTACTGCAAACATAAATAGCAAATGCACGCTTCAGCACTTTTAAAAGGATATGGAAATTGGCAACAAAAATGCAGTTCATGTTGAAAATTTACGAGGGCCCTGCCATATTTCTTCAGAAATACAATCAGGTAAAAATTAGGAAGATCTCTACCAGCTGGGTGGCATTTTTGTGTTTTCTTTACTTATGTTTTTTTTAACTGAAAGACTTTCATTATGCAACTTCTGGCACTTGATAAAATAGAGCATGGTACCTTTGCTAAAACCACAGTTTCTTTGGTTATGTTTAGCATTACACAAACATCTTTCACCTTAGATATCCTCTTGCATTGCTATGTTGAATTTCAAATACTCTAAGGCACATTACTTTTTGACGAGATTATTTTAATGGCCATCGGTTAATGAGATGTACAAATTAATTCTTTCCCTCCCCCAATTTCACAGGTCATTTAAAAATAGTCCAACCCTTCACAATTATACTTTCATATATTTGGAGCTTTACGTACATATTTCTATTAAAAGCTAAAGTAGTCCAATAATATCATATTTTCACATGGATGTATTTCAAGAAACACAGCACATAATAGGCAAAGTATCTTCCAGGCAAAGGTAACACAGACATGCTAACAAATGTGATTACATTCTTTTGATGAACATCAAAAGTCTGAAAACCTGAAGGAAATGTCAATATTTTTTTCGGCTGAAGTACACTTCTTGAAAGAAGTCTGGATCCTAAGGAAGTTGATGGGAGTTTAAAGCCAACGGAGCTGAGATTTCAGCCCTAACGTGTGAATTCAAGTGAGCTCACTAAGAAAATTGTCTGTTTAGAGTGCTATTTGCGAACTATTTTATCCTGACATAAACGCAATGAAGAGTAGAAATAGGTAATACTCTTTCTGATCAAAAGCAGCATGTTGGTGGTTTTTACTACAGCAATAGATCTTTTCCATCAATAGCATACTACTAGAAACCCTGACCTTTGAGATGTAAAAGTCCTAAAAAACCCCAAATAATACAGTAATCCATGAGTTCACAGCAACAAAATATTTCAAAGTGTGTTTTCTATAGAGGATGAAGACATTTTTTCCTTTTCTGATCACTTCCAGCTAAAAAAGATAAGCTAAAAATATACAATATATGCAACTTGCTCTAATTTGGGAGGAATTTCTTTTGGTACAGAGGTTGGCTTCCATGAGCTTTACTAACCACAGTTTGGAGGGAGAATGGCCATATATTTATGTTCTTTAAAACCATTCCATACACTTCTGAATTTTTGCCTGAGTAGACATTTTGTGTATTCACAGAAACCAATTTCCTTGTAACAGACATAGCAGACATATAGGCATAGTTTTGCCATGTATGCCACGGGGAAAAAAAAAAAAAAAAGCTGGAGATAAGACGATGATGGTCAGACTATGAAATAAAAATTTGACCAATAGGCCATAACACATTTGATAAAAGCCACACATCTTAAACACTCTGCTAGAGATGTTTTTGCTGTTGACATTGTAATTCTTTTACTTTCTGATTTACTAAATCTGAAATATTACAAGTTTCTGCCAATCAGTAGGATACCGTGATTAAAACAGTTCCAGGATTATTTTATTTTATTTTCTCCCCAAAAATGGGAAAAGAATAAAGTGCTCTCATACTGAATTTCCCATTGGTAATTGACACAAATAAAAATTCCCAAGCTTGTAGCTGAAGCCTCAAGGGGAGACATGAGGCTAGAAATAACAATGAAATTGGTATCATGAGCCTGCAAATGATCCTGGCTGCAGACAGGGGAACAGGTCACGACCTCAGGCTGGCAATCACTGCTTGAAGAGGTAGCAGCACGAGTTGAGCATGACTGAACTTCCTTCATATTTTTACCTACGTGTTAAGACTTATTTTAAGAATGCACCATAACAATTTTGTGCTCAGATTAGTCTATAATATATGACAGAAGAAAACCTCAATTGAAAAATCAAATCACAAATTGGCACTTATCACTGTTATTTAGCCTAACTTGAAGAACTTCTATATAGAGAGGGCCTTACTTTTTTTTTTAAGCTATCGTTAATATTTTAGAATGAAAATTATGACCTGCATAAATTAAGAGAAAATACAAAACCTTATCTTAATTGAGAACAAACTGATGTGCATATCACACTGCATTATTACAGAATTACCTGTAGGATTAGGAATTTTTTCGTCAGGGAGAGCAACGAGGACACTCAGTAATTGCTTTGCGTCAGAAATTTGGTGTTCGCATGTATTTTGCACTGGATATTATGCTTTGTGATGGAAAACTTTTCCCAACTGCTCAATAGAAGAAAAATATTAGTTCAGATTTTAAACTGTTTGAGAAGTATAATTTTAACTAGGAAAATTCCTGTTGTAAATAGAGAACTGAAATATTGTGATGTGGTTTATCTGCACCTGCCACCCAAAAGGGTTTTGCAATAATATGCATAGACTTCAAAGAAAAAATTGAAACACAAAAATAATGGTAAGAGTATTAATAAATGTTTGATTAAATTTAAAGGAATCATTTCATTCCTTTTCAAAAAAATACTCCTTCCAGTTACTACTATCTACGCATTCAGAATTTAAGTATCTACATTTGCAGCACTTACATTAAGAATAATATTTAAATATCAGATTTTCTTGAAGGTTGTCTTCAGGGCTAAGGCACACAAAAAAGATAAATTTAAAATAGAATCAGTGCTGCTTGCCCATCTGTTAATACGGGCATAAAGGATAAGCTACATTTGTAAATGACAACGTAACATACTATAAATAAGAAAAACTTTTAATATTGTAAAAAGATACAATCTGAGCCCACTGAACTCATAGAAAAGAAGACTTGATGTTTCTAACCATGTTTCTTTACACAAGAAAATGCTTTATTCTACTAGCTGAGTTAAATAAATTATACACTCAACATGCATGGTGCAAAAATTTATACACCTCACACAAAGCAATATTGAAACAAAGGTAGCAAGCTCAGAACTTTATCTTAACTTCAAAAACATTCTTTAGAAGAAATAACATAGCAAAAGGGTTAAGAAGTAGAATACCACAGAAAAAAGGAAAAGTTTCAAGCTGTCTTATTTCTTACTGGGAAACAGGGGAGAAGATATGGTATAGAACCAGTACAGTAAGAGAATGAGTGTAGACACTAGTACAAGGAGAGAATACGGCACAGGCAGAGGGGAGAGAGACACAGCAAAGAGGAAAGTCATTGGCTATCTCAGTCCATTTCCTCGGGGGCTTTCTCACTAGAAAACATGAATTTTTGAACTTCAGTCATGGATTTCTTTTAAGGGGAAAAATATTGAATCCGATTCCTTTCTTTAAATCCCTAAACAAATTATAAAAAGAAAAATCAGAAGATATTTTCATTTTTGTAGGAATAGTCATACATTTTGCTCCTAGAAACACGCCTACTTAAACCAAACAGGCAGCAACAGAAATTGTTTCTTTCTCTGGATACAGTAAGTATCTGTCAGTAATATTTGCAATTTAAGAAAGTTATATGCTTTTCCTTGATTACTTTTCAAAATTTCCTGAGTAGATTCTTGAGATGCAGCAGGACAGCACTGCAGCTAAATCTGAAAAAGCTCAATAAATGAAATTTATACATCGCATTGAAGAGCTCTTTGGTGCTGAACATCAGCATCACTTCTACGTAACGAATGATTTCCTTAATTTGATGTGCTTGAATGAGCATGCCCAATATTAGCAATGTTCTAACCCTTGAAATGAAAGGCAATAACGTCGCCAGCCTAACAGGCAGCAGGTGTGTATCTCCTAATTCTAACAAGATGCTGTCCTAAAAATTAAAAAGGTTGTCTTCACTACAAACATTAAAAGAATTTGGGCTCCAGTTCTTCAGAGACATACATAGGTCTGTAACAGCAAATAACAAGAAGCCCATTAGAATTTTCTGGCACAACTCCAGGTGCTGAAGTGCAGCTTGGTCTTAAGGATAAAACCCTGCTGACGTGTTTGAGTTTGCTCAATTTGAACCATGCGCGCATGCCCACTACCTTAAAAAGGAACCACTCTTGCACGTCCCTTTTGGCACATGCCAAGCCATACGGTACCAACCCTCTGGAACAAGGTCTGTCTTCCTATCTACATAAAGCCGCCATAATCATGACCGAGCTCTTTGAGTGCTACCACAACACAAAATTACACACAAAACCTGCATTAAACAGCATTTAGAGTTGCAAAAGCCTGCATTCACAAATTGGGAAAGATCGGTCTTAAAATGGACTGCTCATCTAAAGACAACGCATATTTTTTTCCCCTTTCAAGGGGAAGAATGCCTGCCTCTGCCCCAGCCTGCTTATGGGGCCCTGGTGCCATGCTGTTATCTTCCTGGTCCCCAGCTTCCTATCTTGGTTTCATTCCTCTCACCCAGCAAAGTGTGGTCTCATCTTGCCCCACCAAGCCACATCGCACCCCCTCCATGCACTCTCCAGCTTTCACAAGTAATTGCTTAGGGCAAGGAAATTATGAGAATTTAGGGTTGAGCCAAAACCCTGGGTTTTTTCCCCACATCGCAGAGGGAAGCATGTTCTGCTGCAAACAATTTATTTTGCTCTAGCAACTTAATATGTAGTCTTTGCTTAAGTGTGGTCCCATTCCTCATACAGCAGACGTCTGCCCTCAATTTCTTTTAATATCCTCTCCATTTAATCAACCTCACTGTTCTAACCTCCCTCCCTGGTCCTGGGGCACCAAGAGAAAGCATCACTTATAGCCTCTCAGAGCTGCCAGAAAAGGGATCTGCAACACCCCGACAGCCCTAAGCTCAAGTGTGCTCCATAGGGATGGAACCGTGAGATGATTTCACTGCTCAGCGAAAAATCTTCCGTTGAGTACATGCAAGCAGCCTCTGTCGAGATCATCTGTCCGTACGGGATATTTCAACTTGAACGGATAACGTGTGGCAAAGCAATTGAAACAGATGAACCACAGCAGGTCAAGGAACCTTAATAAAGGCAATAGTGCTGATCTGAGCCATACTGACACCGTGGCTGAGTTATTGATATGAACACAATTGTGAATTTCTGTCCTCCCAATTACCACTCTTAAATCACTTACCAATAAACATGACAAGTTTCCTAAGTAAGGCTGAATCACATATTTCATAGCTCAGTAAGAACATGCTGGACTATCCAAAGACAAGAAATATTTTACGGGATGAAGTAAAACTAACGTTTTGCTAATTTCCTAATTTTTAAATCATGTCCAGCTTTCTTCTATGCAGAGAAGCCTTGTGAAAGGAGTGCCACACACACACAGATGTAAATGCAATAACAGAAATACTCTCAAGTATGTATCTTGTTAAAATGTTGGTAAGGTCAGCAAATCAGGAGGTTTTCTTCTTCCTTGAGGGTGGTAGAAATTACAGAGCATATTAAATGTCTAATACAATGTGAAAGTAAGGATCAGTTCTAATCAAGTAGAATTCAGCATTTAAAAAAGTGATAAAGGTATGTAATCATTTAAGTATTTCATTTCTATTTATTTTCCAGAAACATCTTAGAAGAAAAATGCCTAGATAAAGAATGAACAATATATATTTTTTTTTTAAAAATTGGAACTTTAATGTAGCATATGTTAAGGAAATTCTACTTTGGCTAAGTACTAGAATTGATGTCTTCTATATCAAAATCTGTACTTTAATTTAGTCATTTCTTATTTCTTCTCAGTTATGCTACAGTTGTTCTTTTAATAATGAAGTAGGTAACACATCCCCCTTTTCCCTATTCAGGGAATTTTAGAAGACAAATAAAGTGCTTTAACCTATTAGGCATATAAGGCACATATAAACCAGAAATTCTGCAGAACAGAGCTTCTGAACTCGTATTTTCAAAGACCAGTTAAATATGTTGCTCTAAGACCCAAGTCTTATTCATATGAGTTTGTGGCTTAACTGACAAGTATTTTTCTGTGACAAGTACAGGCAGACAGTTTGTATCTGAAATGTCATAAGCCAGTTTTCACCCCATGTAGATGTCTGGAAGGGAACTGGTCAGAAAAGTGTATTATATGCCACTGACAATCCAAATACAATTGATGAGATTCATTACTTCTACCAAAGACAAAAGAAAAATATGGGAGGTGTGGGAGGGTCAGAAATACTTGCAGCTCACAAGACTGCTTAATCAAAGTAAAGAGACTTCTATTTTTAAAAATACAAATAATACAAGTTAGTTCTTGGTTTACATGCGAAGGTGGAAGATAAGCAATAGCTTGCTGCATTTTTATGGGAGACCACGGGCTGTTTCTGTTTTACAAGCTGCCAGGAGTTTGACCTCTAATTTGCTGGGAGACACAGAAACAGCACCTCAAAAATTATATTTCTTAGCTAATACGAATATTTTCTCTCTGCATTTTTTTACATGAGTTTATGTAGCACTTATTCACAAGAAATTTTCCAATTCTTAGATAGTGGTCTCACACACAACAGACTTCATTGATCTAGAAGCCAAGATGTACAGATAATTGCAGTCAAAGCTGCAATTTAGCCTTTTTAATTCAAAAGTAACATCTGAGAAGGAACATTTCTGCATGAATTAGAATCTGAAGCTAAATAGTATTTTCTTTTCTTTCAGTAACCTCTTCAGCTAACAGCCCAAACTAGACATTTACAATCTGGATTTCACCTTAAGTGGCTCTGTATGAAGACAAATTCAGATAATTTTTTTGTCACAGGAATTACGAATTCATCATAACTAAGTTATTATTCATAATGTATCTTTTTTAAAAATCAAACTAATCTCAACTTTTTTGTCTAGAGAACTTTACTTTTATAAAATGCAAACAGTCCCTTCTCTCAGTTCCAAATGAGAAACTGAGCAAATGCCTTTTTTAATTATAACACTAGAACAAGTTTCCCTATGAAGGTCACATCATATTCTACAGAACAAGAAATTGGAAATGAGGTACTAAATAGATAGCATTAATTTGTCATCTTAATTTTACTCTCTGATTGTAGTGTAACTAACAGTACTGTAGAAAGTTACTATCTTGTTGCATTTTGCAAAAATTGTTAATAGTTCAAAAAATTTAAAATAGGCAATTTCTCACTGAGCTCTATCTTTTCCCCTGAAAATGCCCATGCAGCCATCACTTCAGTTTGGTAGTATTCATATCCCTGCACTGATGGGAAAAAATTCCTTTGTTTTGACTGAAACTGGGCAGTGAGGAACTGGATATATCTTCACGGCTAGTAACTCCTTTGAAAACACTGCAGGCATCGCAGGCCTTTCAGCAGTTAAATTGAAATTTATTTCCATAACACAGAGAAATGTTCTGTTTTTATGAAAAAAAGGAGAAACTGCTTTATAAACTTGGGAGCTACAACTGTAAAAATATTTTGAAGTTGATGCATAAGAGAACATGTTTTTATTCCGTAGGCTTGTATTATGGGAAGCTTAAATACAGATTATCTCATTCAGTAACTCCCCACTTTACAGCAGTAGCAATTCATCCTAATTGCTTGGGTAGCACACTCAGGAAAAAGAGTATTTTTCCTTTTCACTGAATAATGTTTCATGTTCGGTTAAATGCAGGAAGTTACACTACCGTTGGAATGTGATTGTCTGCAACTGCAGAGCTACTTATTCATAGATTTGTGTTTAGCTAAATATTAAGATGTTCAGCCATTCAGCATTACTTCTCAAAGTATCTTTAACTACTAACAAGCTAAACTGAAAAGGAATCTATCCGCTACAGTCAAGATAATTTTGAACCATGCATAATCATTTTTCACAGGATTTTTATCCTCCTGTATGGAGCGGATTATAGTAAATGCAATTCACACATGCTGTTTCTTATTCTGAGGAAAACACAGAATAAGGATGTGGAGAATTTCTAGCCAAATCTTCATTCAGATCCAAGATCCACGGACGCCACTGTAATTGAGAGACATTCACAACCAGATAGCTGTAGACTTCATTTTCGTTTAAAATAAAACCTCTTCTACACAAGTTCCAACTAAAACATTAATGTTATTTAACTTGTAGAAAGCTGCCTTGAGCTGAACTTCGAACAGATTACAGTTTCTTGTTTTAATTTCGTCCAGAACAGGACAGTGCTTAAAACCGTACACTTATATTCACATGTAGATTATGCAAACGTTCTGCTGCATTTCAGACTACTATAAAGCTATGCGTAACAAATAACACTCTTCTTTCGGTATTCGTCTTGCCTGGCAGTTGACAATGGAAAATGAACTGTTCCTCCAATACCTCAATAGACGAGCTTTACTACATGAGTTATTCGAGTTTATCATGCACAGCCTAAAAATGCCACTAATAAACATCCAGCCCCTCAGAAACTCGAAATGGGTAATCAACTAGCCAAGCAGCAGCCTCATTGCTTTCAGATTTCAAATAAGTTGTGACTTTGTTCCACTGTTCTGACGTTCTGTGCTCTATCAAAACAAATTATTTCAAAAGCCACATTTAAAATTTTAGAGTAAGAGGGGATATAGTGTTAGAATTATATGTGTATAAAGTAAAAACAAACCCAAGAAATGTTAAAAGATGCAGAGCTGCAGTGTTTCTTTATAAGGACTCCTCACCTATGTGCTTATTTTAGTTTTTAAATGGTTAATAATTCCTTATTGTTTATACTGCTAGCCTACAAAGAAGAAAACTTGATGAAAGCATCAAAATAAGTTGAATTCCAAGGTGATCTTATTTTCAAAGTAACTCTAAAATAATGAAGAGCTGCTTCCTCAGTTATTCTGCACATACTCGTGCTGCTTCTCTACTTCACCAAAAGACACTCCCCCAAACATCTGCAGCTGACTGAAATCACTTCAGTCCTTTGATTTCTAGTAAGAAAAATTTATACAAGGATTTACTGAGTTCAGTAACCTTACAACTTTCATTACCAAGTTGTGATTGGAAAACGCCCAGAAAGACAATCACATTTTAAAATTATTTCATCAGTTTATCTGTTTCTCAATTTCCACACATAGAATCTTTATAAATTCATTCATTGAATTTATTTATCATGAACCATGCCATCTTTTGCATAACTTTTAAGCAACATAACACACTTGAAACTCATGTTCAGATACCAAAAGAATGAGGTACCCTTCCTGCAGTGACTTCAGTCTGGTTTCTTTTGGCATAACAGGAGAGATTGTACCTCTTAGAATCTGTAATAAAACCAGCATTATCCCCCCAAAACAGTGCTGTCATATATTCAGCTGCATATATTTCCAAGAAAATAATACTTCTAATAAATACACTCATTTTAGAAAGAGAATCAACAAACAGATTTGACACACGGTATCCATACTGCAGCATTTCATACGTGTGAGTTTGTAAGAATAACCTAAAGTAGCATCTATTTGCACAAGCAGAAAGGGTTAGAACTGGTGAATGATGGAAGGATCAGTGAGTCTACATGTCTGCCTCATGGCAACATTTTTAGAAAACGAAAAATAGGCTGCTTAAGTAGTATTTTCCAAAAAATATTTTCCTGCTGTAATAAAAATTATAGAAAATGTCTTTTCAGAATTTTAGCATTATGTCTAAGGTAGCAGGAGCTGTTGCTACACTATAATCTTGGCTAATGTTCCAGCACGTGTTTGAATTTGATTTATTAAAAGAATTTATTTCATATGTACTTGCTGAAATAAGTTAAATAAAGTCAAATAACTGAGAATTCTACATTGCCTAAACACTAACATTCCAAAAGGTTATTCAAAAAGAGAAGCATTTTTCAATAATTTTAAGCTTCAACTACTTTCCTAAAATTTTCTAAATTATCCCATTTTTAAAAATATATAAATCCACATTTAAATAACATTTTAGAAAGCCAAGCTAAATCCTAACGTTGCTTCTCTATCTTGTAACAATCACTAAATAATGTTTTTCTTCTCAGAGAGTTACAAAAATAAAAATGCAACTTTTTTTTTTTTTAGTTGGGATCAATACGGACTCTACTCCTAATGCATCCTTGAAGTATGTTTTTATTATAAGACAAAAAACCCCTGTTTCTGTTATGAAGTTTCATTTAACTGTATTTGAAATAACACTCGAAACTCTGAACCAGCATTACTGAGCGAAACTACTATTTAAATGAGCAGCAAATCATAAAATAGTACTTGAAAGCAAAGAATAAAACGGTACTTGAAAAATCAGTTTCTTCTTTTGCACCCCATAAGAGAGTTAAGCTGTAAAAATACCTACAGATATAATAAAAGAGCTAAAAAATGTACTTAAAGTTATTTTCCACTGTGATCAGCAATTTTAAAAGTGAAAATAAACGACATTATCACGTGACAGGCCAGCACGAGACACGCAGCTTTACTATTGATTTGAAATAGCCATTTTCAAGGAACAGTTGAAATAACAGGGGCTAAACGTGCAATATTTGAAGTAAGTACTGCTAGAAATGGCAAAAAAGTGTCAATGGAAATTCAGTCACCACACAGGCTCTTCATTTTCCAACATCAATATACTGAAGAGAAGGTCTCAACTTCAATACCCACATTCAAAAATTCTGTTAGCAGCACAGAAACCTATGCATTTTAAATTTCTGTATTTGTTAAATTTGTTTTACTTTCTCTGCAGTACACTGCCGGGGCAGGAAAATAAAATCGGTAACCTTTTAGTGCCTTAATTTATGATGCCACAATTCAAATCATAGCAAGTAAGATTTCACATAGTCAGCACTGAAGTAAGATCTGTAGATACTAAACGAAACGTGTATTTAAAGAGAAAAGGAAAAGAGAGATACCATGCACAAGGTAAACCTTAAAATTAACTGGAAAATATATGCCCTTATAAATCAGACTAAAAGTATTAATTACACTATGTTTGACTGTGAAATAGACTACCCAATGATTTTTAAATTGTAGCATCTCAGAAGAAATTTGAGTTAACAATAACAGAGTAACTTTTACAAGAAGCCATTACTCTACAGAGAATTAAACTACAAAAACCTCTTTATTCTTCACAGTAGACTCTTGTAACTCGGGTCACACCTGCTCATTACATTTATTCTATCTTCTCCTCTAATAATTTTCTGCCCTCCGATGATTCCACACCAGTAAGATAATACTGTTCCCAATCCACGCCACTGTAGGTGTGCAGGACATTCAGTTGGGAATGGGTATAAGCTCATTCCAAACCAGCCCCCTACCAAATATATTCACATTAAACCATAGCTGGATAAAAACAGCTCTATGAATCGGTATCATAGCTACAGCTTTCCATAATTTCACCATAAACATGCACATCATGAAGCGTCAGGTTCTCGATTCTGGTCCTTGGTGGCACCCTGGTCCAGTTCAATAGGATCAAGGCACAGTGCAACTATTAAGACCATCTGGAGCCTGATACCCATTCTGTGGATGGAAGACTTAGCTAGCTGGCCACAGTTCAGGCTACAACTCCTCACAGACACCATGAGGGCACGCTGGAAAAATAGGCATCATTAACAATATCGTCCATACTGCATTTAACTTTTATCTGCAATATAGGGACAGAATTCAAATGTCTGTCGTCTTAAACCTGCTTCTAGGTAGAAGACAGATGGGAGACGTGCCCAGTTCCCCAGAACAGGCATTTCTGAGCAGATGTTGAGGAAGTCAAGCTAAGTATGCTGTAAACTATCATACTAAATACAATTATCAAATAATTTACGTTGGAAAGGACCTCTGATCATCACTCAGTTTAAATTCCCACAGGGGGTGTTAACCATGTAAGTTATATAAAAGACTAGTAATCTTCAAAAGTTTATAGGACTTAATCACTGTTCAAGCCTTAGGTGGATTTCAGTGCCCAAACCGCAACTCAGGCAGATTTGACTGTGCCTGATAGTGAGGTTAATTTTTCATTAATGCAATCCCTAAGTTCACATACATTGAACATTCTATTTTTCTGCCTCAACCATTTTTTGTGTGCCCCGTTAATGGAAACCTACCCGCACAGTCCGGTGTCTCACTATTGCAAATAAACATCAAGTATAATACCAGCTGCAACCTGAAATGCTCTACCTTCATTTCCAATAGAGTATAGTAACAATTTGTATATTCCAAAATCCATCTGTCTTTATCCCTACTAGCAAATGACATGCAACTCATTTTCCACCTCAACTCCTTAAGCTTCTCTTCTGGCTTGTCCACTTACCCAAAGTTTTCCAAGTGATGACGAAACCATTGTACTTTGCTATCACTTCAAGACATCGCAGTTATTTCAACCATTTAGCAAGAGATTTCCCAGTGGTTTGCCCTCACCTTCAAATTCAAATTTTCTTAACTCTGACACTGTAACTATGGTCCTGCAAAAACCTGCAACTCATTTCCTCCTGCTCAGCACCTTCTATCTATCCTGTTCTTTCTCCAGTATTAAAATTTATCGCTTCCTTCACTCTCGTCACGTTTGACTCACCATTTCCACAAAGACTCTTACACAATACCCTTAGGTATAACAAACCATTTCTTCATGAAAATACGCTTTATTTTTAATTTGGAAGGTCATGTACAGATGATCCAATGAGAATAAAATCACAGTCTCCTACCCATGCAATGTTACATTGTTCACGACTGCCAGAGTTCCTCAGCCTTTTTCTCTTTGATAGGGGACTGGATTTTTTGCCTATTAGGTCAGCTTGGCCAGTAAGACTTCCAAAACAAGGTATGTCTTATTTTTTCTGAGAATGCCATAGACTATAAAGGTACAATACAAAAATTATCTTAAGTTATGAGGTCTTTATCACAACAGGGAATTTAAGGGCGAAGAGCCCAGCTTCAATGGACATCCTTAAACTGATAAACAGTCGTCGAGAGGAGGACAACAAAAATCATCTGACACTGAGAACCTCTCAATGATAGCTACTTACAGAGAACAACATAGATAAACCCAAATGTCCTTTGGGGTATATACTTTCACCATACAAATACCATTATTATCTGGTTTGGACAATATTTCCTAGTTAACTACTTTAAATGACTACATAAATATTAGTAATGAAAAATACAAAAACTGTAAGACAGGATGCTTCAAACTGATGATGTAAGATATTCTTTTTTGGAATTTATTCTATGGCTCAAACTTAAAAGAAAAGAATGATCCTCACCAAAGAGGTTTATATTTAAAAATCATCTAAATATGCGTTAATCCAAAAGCCCTACATTATCATAGAATGGTCTGGGTTGAAAGGGACCTTAAAGATCATCTCGTTTCAGCCCCCCTGCCACGGGCAGGGACACTTCCACTAAACCAGGTTGCTCAAAGCCCCAGCCAGCCTGACCTTGAACACTTCCAAGGATGGGGCATCCACAATTTCTCTGGGTTACCTGTTCCAGCGCCTCACCACCCTCACAGTAAAGAATTTCTTCTTTACATCTAATCTAAATCTACCCACTTTTAGTTTGAAACCATTACCCCTCATCCTACCACAACACTCCCAGATAAAGAGTCCTTCTCCATCTTTCCTGTAGGCTCCCTTTAAGAACCAGAAGGCCTCTCCCATCTTCCCAGAGCCTTCTCTTCTCCAAGCTGACAACCCCAACTCTCTCAGCCTGTCCTCACAGGGGACGTGCTGCAGCCTCCTGATCATCTTAGTGGCCCTGCTCTCCCATACATAACATCCTACCATAAAAGCCAGCATATCTGCCTTACTGTGAAAAGTGGGTAAGTCATATACCAAACAAACGAGGTGCCCCAGACTATCCAAATCCATCCCAGTAAAGAACAGAGCATGCAGACATGGCTTTTCAGTTTGATAATCACACTACAGATATATGGACAGAAAAAAAAAAAAAGGATTTGAAAGATTTAAAATACCAATCTGATTCTACTGCTATATTAAGTAACAGTGCAGTATTTTTATTAATCCTTCTAATCACTTGAAAAAGTATAGCTGATGAAAAGATGCTGCAGAAAGAGTGAAAAACATATTGCCATACATATTACTTAACATAACTTAAGTTATAATTCATAAACCTGAAAATTTAACCTGTATACACCAGAAAAGTGTCAATATAATGAGAGTAATTAATTTGAAACACTAAAGCTATGTATAAATGAGGAGCATGGGCCGTAGTGACAATGACCACCCAAGTACAGAGAAACTTAGAAGCAAGCAATGTATTTCCTACAAGAATCGCGAAACTTTCTGACCACACACAGGCTGTGTGGCAAAGAAAAAGAAAAATAATAAGGAAAACAGACTAACAAATTAAACAAACAGAAGTTTATAAATGTGCTTTATTAAAAAAATCCTAATTGATAACATCCGAGAGCCTGAAACATGAGAGGAAAAAGCCAGCCATGAAATAGTGACAGTAACATGAGAGGACACAAACCATTTCTCACTTTTTAACAAAATCCTCACTGAAAGGATTGAAATGTTATCGTTAAATTTAGTTACAAATGAAATTCAAATCCAAAGTAGTTACATGCTACTTACCATAGTACTTACAGTGTCAGGCAGATCAGCCTCAAAATGCATTGAAATAACTCTACATAGATAGAGGTACCGTATGTAGAATACTGAAGTTTGAAAATCCGTTACTTAAGATGAAAAAAATAACTTCTTTAAGTATGATTTTTTTTTTTAATTACAGTAACAATCTGAGTACTTAAAGTGATCATAAAATCACAGAACGGTTTGGGTTGGAAGGGACCTTTAAAGGTCATCTAGTCCAAGCTCCCTGTAAATAAGCAGGGACATTTTCCACTAGGTTGTTCAAAGCCCTGTCCAGCGTGACCTTGAACACTTCCAATGATGGGACAGCCTCAGCTCTGGACTCCAGTGTTTCACCATCCTCATCATAAAAAAAAATCTTCCGTATGTCCAAACTAAATCTACCCTATTCTAGTTTAAAACCATCATCCCTTGTCCTGTCACAACAGGTCCTGTTAAAAAGATTGTTCCCCATCTTTCTTTCCCTTTAACTCCTGGAAGGGCACAAAAAGGTCTCCCTGAAGCATTCTCTTCTCTAGGCTAAACAACCCCAACTCTCTCAGGCTTTCCTCAGAGCAGAGGTGATCCACGCCCAAATCATCTTCATGACCTCCTCCGGACCCAGTTCAACAGGTCCATGTCTGTGCTGCGGTCTCCAGAGTTGGACCCAGCAGGTGGGGTCTCTCCAGAGCAGCGAGGCAGATTCATCTCCCTCGACCTGCTGGCCACACAGCCCAGGATTCAGTTGGCCTACCTGGCTGAGGGGCTGCTGCTGTAAGCACTAGCAAGCAGAGAGGCAAACCACAGCCCAAGAGGCCCACAATATAAGTTTAAGATAAAACGTAACAGGAAACAGCCACAAAGGAGAAGATGGATTAGTAGATGGAAATAGTTGAAAAACAGGCAGATTCATTAATATCAAGGACTAATCACATCTCATTACCTAATTACTATCAGCAGCTGCCCCTAGGCATTCCAGCTAAGGCAATGAAAGAAATTTCAATTTTCTAAGAACTATGCTTATAAATATCTATGCTCCTCACCTCGACTTTTGCTGTTTTTTTAGCCTTCTAATGACACTATCTTGCTGCAAATCTTGGAACACTTCTCTTTTACAAAACACTTCCGCTCCTCCACCTAAATTTCCTTCATTATGTAGAAATAAGTTTCTTGGAGAACCACAGTTTTGCTGACTGTTCTAATCACACTTAATCTTCCCTGATCTGTGTGCCATGCCAAGCTCTTAACAGCCAATACTTTATATCAATCCTTATTTCTCCAGTGTTGTTAAAATCTACTTATCACCTTCAATAAAATCTTTTATATGACAATAGCAAACAATTAAAATTTAAGGGTGTCGTGAAGATACCATAGATAATATGGTAATATAATATAGATAAAACTATTACTACGATGAATAAAGAAGAGCTTTTTAGTAAGCTATAATTTAAACATTCAGTACACATCTCTGTTATAATACAGAATCATATTCTTCAACTAGTCTTAATGCAAAAATTAAATACTTGAATTTTGTTATAGACTTCCATGGTGCTATGCACCGAAATACATGTATATTATATATAGGATATTATTTGTTACCGAAGCGTGATACTATAACACATACAAAAAACCCCAATACACCCATGTTGGAGATTACTAATACTTTACACATATACACACAGGACATGGTTATTTTAGACCTGTAATTTGAAAGTTAGGGCTATATTAATTTTCTTCTCTAGATATTTATATTTCCTATTACAACATAACACTAACTATAGGTAAGCAGAGCATTTTATGTATATTTTAAGCACTTCAAAATGTATTTCTATTCCTAGTTTAGAACTGTTATTCTAATACATGTAAATACCTTGTATTACCTGCAGTACACATTAAAATACACCAGTAATGCAGTTCTGCTATTGTAGATCAAGTTTCCTTGATTGGCCAAGTCCCTCAAAGAGTATGTGGGGATACTCCTTTTCCGTCAGCACTGTGTCTATGCTAGAAAGTGTTAAAGTAATTAAACTACAATGAAATAACGCTCTACTTTCATTAACAGGAGAGTGCCCTCAGTAAAAATACTAGAAATGCAGGTGTTACAACAGATCTCCAAATCTTGTAATATAGCACAAGCCATGAAAGTACATCAATGTATTGAAAATGACCGGCAGTTCATTTCTAATGTTTTACAGAAATGAACTTTCCACAATTCGTTTCTTACTTGTAATTTCCTCAAGTGTCCCGACGCTGACTCATTTCATTGGCTACAAAAAGCAACAGACCAAGACTATTAAAATAATGAGTTTCTCTCAAAGCAGGTATTTATACCCATCTACACTTTGTGGTACACTTGCTGAAAATAAAATCTATTATTTCAGATCACTGAAATGAAGTGTTTGCTTAATTAAATATTTAATCAAAACAATCTCCAGTCTTTCTGAGTTGGCCATAGAACATTTAACTCCTATATAACACTTTCCACTCCAAACAATTTCTGTCACAGAGAGATACATATTCAAAAACAAATATTAACACATAATTCATCAGCAAGATTAACTTTATGTCTTAAGGAAGAGGCCTTTTAGGAAAGAAAAATCTTTTACTTTGGGGTATGTTCTCTGTCTTCAAAGTCACCACATACACAACCTGATCAAAGAGATGCTTCCATCAGCAATTGACCAACACACTCAACTGTTCAGCATCATAAGGGGAAAAACTAACAACCTGTGGTGTACTATTATCCATTTAAAATAAATTCCAGCCTTGAAACATGCAACAGCATCATAAAAATAGAAGTAGCACTCTTTATTATCTCAAACGACCAAAATGAACAGAAAACTTGAAAGTGCTTACAGGGTGGTTTCCAAATACCCTGATGGAGACTATTTACAAGTTAGTTAAGACTTCATTGAACGCCAAAATTTAAGGAATAGGAAAATGAAAATGACTGAAGTTTAGCAATGGTTTCCCAGAGAATGATCCAAGAATGGAAATTTTGAATAAGCCTTTAAATACCAACATGCTGATATGTACAAAATATAATGATCTCTAACAGCCAGTACAAAAAGAATGGAAAAACATAATCAATCTATGCTAAATAAAGCCTCCTGAATTAGCAAACCAGAGTTTACATAGCCTTCAAAGTGAAGCATTGTAAGAAAGGATCTTTTATTCAGATTTTTTTCGAATAAACTATTTCTGATTAGAAAACCAATTCAATTGAGCTCAAAATAAAGTTTTGCCATAAGCTTGTAGCAATGCCTCTATGTAATGAGAGTCTAATATAAATATTTCTCGAGAGGGTCTAATAAGAAGTCATGATCACATACATGAATTTTCATTTGAGTATTAAGAACACTAACCATTTATAAGAACACCACATCACCGGAGGATATTATCACACATTGAAGGCACCTAGTTTACATCAATTTCAATTCTGCATCTTCACTTGTGCTTTTCACCTGTCATAGAGCATCCTAGTCAGTGATGAGGTAAAGATTCAGCAAACATCATTACCTTCTTGATTTTCCCATCAGGAAGAATTAGAATTATGGATTCCAGTAAGGAGGGAAATTGGGAGAGGCTTTGCTGAAGCAGCCTGTCTTTGCAAAGCAAAGGAGCCCGCTGCTTTAGAAGAATTTGCTGTAGCTATGCTTGGTAACTACTGAGAGACCACTGAGAAGAAGAGAAAAACAACTAAGCGCTATCAAAACTGCAATAGGAACTTGGAAAACCAGCACCTCCAACATTTGGGATGGAAAGAATAAAATGGCCAGTGGGAGATCTCACTGCACAAGTAGAGTTAGCAGAATTAAAGGCAGTCTTCTGAAGTTGGAAAGTGGTAGAGATGACAAATGCACCCACAGATAGAAGGGCAGCCCTGTTTCTTAAAAAAAAAAAAAAAATCTTATTCTCATCATTATTCTTGGTATGTGTTTCTTGCAAGAGTCCAGTGTGGAGAACTACAATAAATCCTTAGTGTTTGCATGCTGTGAGACAATGAGAACAAATGCTTTTAACTCTTTGGCACAATACTTCATTATTTAAAGTGCCAGATTTGGCAGTGCTACATGAAACAAGATTCCAGTATCTGACTGTTTAAATATAATTCACAAAATCTTTTGAGAGAGGAAAGCCACTTATCAAGGTTATCCACAGTGCAACTGATACCATAAACAGCTTCGGCAAAGGCCTGATGTTTGGGTAAGCCAGGGAGTGAGATGGTATTAATCCATGCTAAGGGACTGCTGCAGCTTTCCAGGCAGCATCCTCACTAAACAGAAGCAGTGATTAGTATCAGTTTGTTCTTCGCTGCACAAGGAGATAAATCAATTTTACAGAAGTAACCTTTACTGTAGTATTTCCTAACTTTTAGTGCTTCATTTTCAACACTGTTCTTTTAACACAGTTCATAGAATGCAAATTGTCATACTTCTTTTTTCAAAATAAAAATAATAAAACACACACGTTAATCTCAAGGCAAACATTTACTGCATGCAATGGATCACAAGCAATTCTGGATTCTTTACAGCCAAAAAGTTATCACCCATCACCTGATTTAACACAGTAAAAGGTAAAACTGAAAGGTCATTTATTACCTCTGAAGATTTTCCATGTGGATACTTGAAGTATCTACAACTGTTTAAAACAAAGCAAATAAATACTGAGACCCAAAACTAACCTTATTTCCAAATTCATTAACAAAGAGGCCTCTGGAATGTTCTGTTCTGATCCCCCTTATCTTTCTTTCCCATTGTTCCTCCGCCATCACATATCTTAGTTCAGGTTCCCCTTCCTCCTCTTAACTATCTTCCTATCATTTACCCATAACATCTACCTCAGAGTTCAGTCTCTCCAAAAACATACATCACATTGCACCATGCCTCGTGCTGAGACCCAACCACCTTTGAGGCCAGTTGCTCCTCTTACATACACATCACAAGCTCACCTGGCTCATGCTTCCATGGTTTGGCACCAGAGGAGGACACTGAGAAGGACCATGCACAGAGAACTTGCAGGAATTTCCTGCAATGATCCATATATTTATCACCAAAGACTATAATCACCAAGAATAGTGACTAAAGAACAAAGACTAAAATCCAAAAAAGCTTACAATGGCACCAAGTTTAGAAACTCATTGCTCGTAACGGTACAATGGTCTGAAGCTCATGCACCTGGCAGTTGTCACTCTTCTGTTGTGCCATTTATGCACCCATTCCTACTAAAAACCAACCCATTTCAAATTCTGTTTTCTTGTCGGCTTTCCTGGCCTCCATACTAAAGTCTGCTGAAAAAGAAAAACCTATTATTTCACTGGAAAACTAGGGTCATCCAGAGAGCAGGTGATAAATGAAGGAAATTACTTTGCAGAATCTTTACAATTAGAGCTTACATGACTAGAAGTTCCTAAGAGATCCTTCTTCACTTTCTTAAAAATTAAAATCGGACAGA
This sequence comes from Buceros rhinoceros silvestris, assembly GCF_000710305.1. Lineage (NCBI taxonomy): Eukaryota > Metazoa > Chordata > Aves > Bucerotiformes > Bucerotidae > Buceros > Buceros rhinoceros. The sequence continues at coordinate 26,438 of NW_010425351.1, forward strand.
ATTAGCTTACTTCACACATCACAAGCAGAAATTTCTGCTGAGGGGGAAAAAAAAAAAAAATCAAACTTTTAACCAAAAGCTTTTATCATTGCATATATTAAACCTTTAATTCAGTCAGAGAATTGCTTGATTTCACTGTTTTCTACATTAAAATAAATGCAATTCTCTACCGTAAACGTGATTAACATTAACTTAATTCCATCGAGCAAACTGGTGATAACAGAGCATCTTGAGTTACACAGAGTAGACGGGCACTAAACAACTTTACAAGGTACAGGTCAAAGGTTTTGTTTTGTGGTTACAGCTGTAATTTTTTCTATGCATATGGGGTTTAAGGAAAAAGGTTACAAAAGTTAAATTTTCTTATGCTAATTGCATTTTGAAAACATTGAGCTTTAGAGCATTACAGATATTTTTAGGGAATTGATACAATAAGAAGGTAAACAGAATATATTCTAAGTATCTAATATTAACATTTTATTCTTGTCTTGTCAGTGATCCACGATTTTTAAAAATACAAGTCTTAAGTGCTGATGTGACTTGTATAATTTAAAATATCTGCAAGGTGACTTGCAGATCAAGTGTAACAGTCATACCGTACTTTCTTTAAATGGTCTAAAAAGACTAAGTAGCTCTCAGAGCATTTTTGCCCATAGTTGTCACAGTATATTACCATATACTAAGCGTACTAAATGTGACATTTATGACCATTTCATACAAGGAGAAATAAAATCATGTCTACATTAGCAAGTTTTGGACTTACTCTGCTCAAAGCTAGCTGGACATGAGTCAATGCTGGTTCAGAAGACGCTCACCTATATTAACATCACTACGAGTCAGTACTAGGACATTATGCCTCAGAGAGGTGACATAACTCCATCTGGATTGTACGGCTAATCAGCCACTGACACGGGACAAAAAAAAACATCAATTTTTTTGGTCCCACTCTGAACTTCTAGTTGCTTTATTTATCATACACCAAATAGGGCAACTGCTGTTACTAGACTATCTTACATAAATATAACTCCTTAACTTTTCCAACCACACCTACACCAAGATTTCTATATTTTATATATTTTTGTTTTGTAATTTTTATAACCATTACAAGTCATTCTGTATAAGCAGGAAGAGGGGACGTACAGAAGTAAAAGACTTGCTACAAGCTACTATTAAAAGTTTAGATAGATTCAAACAGCAGCTGGATAAACTCATGGAAGAAACATTCGTCAAGAGCTACTAAAAACACAGACGCCTCTAGCTCAGGAAGTCTGAACTACACATAGCCAGAGGTTAGGAAAGCATCCTGTGGAAGTAGCCCTATGTTTGCCCTTTTCTCATATTCTTTCCTTAAAATCTTCTGTTGACCAGGACTGGAGATGATATAACAGGTTAAACGAACCCTTGTCTGATCCCAGCACAAAGTTCAACACTCTCAGTCTGGATGCCTTGGGAACAAAGCTTTAAATGTCTAATTCTACCTTTCACGGTAGGATTAAAACCTATTATTAAGCTGTAATTTTTCTCACGAGGTATAGTTAACATAAGCTCGATGATAGGCTGTCCCATTCTTGTGTAACCTGTCACTACCATTTCATGCTATTTAGTGGTATTTCTAAACAGGATTAATTCAGCGTTTTATTTAGTTTAGTGTACTTAAGTTCATGTTTTGTCTTTTTATTTGGTGCTTTCCTTTTGTCACATTTTTTTAAATAAGTGATGGAAGAACTGAAGCCAAGTTTTAAACATGAATGATGTACATTTTCCAAGTTTGTAGAATATGTACTGTCGTTAATACAGGTAAAATTTGGAGTTCAAATTTGGATTCCATCTTTTCCCAAGAAATACTTGTCTCCCAGTTTACACTGATCCACTATGCAAATAAACTGAGGCAAGGAAACTGCAACCCCGGTTAAAGTTCTCCTCCCGAATGTCTTAAAACACTGCAAGTTTTGAACTATTGCATTAAACATTACGACCAAATAATTATAAATTATTATTATTAATTACCAATTATTACCAAATAATGTGTTTAAATCAGAGCTCAGAAAAAGAGCCTTCTCTTCCCCAAATTTTTTGTTTTTATTCATTACAAAATAATTTACTGAATTTACTTTGAATGAAGAATCTAATACAATATACAAAGAAGAAAAATTGTCAAAAGTGTTTTGGAAGTAGACACAAAACTAATCAAACCTTGTAAACCAGCAGCAAAACCCCTTTTGTACTGTAATCCTATTTGTTAAAATGCTCTCAAATGCTCTATTTGCAACATACCACAGATTCTTCTATCTATCCTATCTTCTATCTATTCTATTATTATACTGATTCTTCTATCTACAAAGTTCTCTAAACACCAGTGTCACAGTATATTAAAGCTTTATCTGCAAATCAGTTTAATAGCAACACCAGATCTAGCCCAGTTTCACCCTTAGCTATCAGGATACACAGTGTTACTCAACTGAGATTGAGCATCTTACAAGATTTGGGTCAAAGGAATTGCTCAGTTCTTAAGTGTGATGGAGTGTCAAACCCCAAAAGTCTGTAGGTCTAAGAAAATGACTTTTGTGGATTATAGGTGCACCTGGGAGCTCTAAATCCCAAATCTAGGATGCTTACAGATATGAGCTTCTTTCCCATATAAATGGAGAGAAAAAACCAAAGTACTTCTTGAAGTCTATAGAACAACTCAGCACATCACATCAGTTAGGGTTAGGACACCCACTCACTGTAGTCACATGTATCTGACCACCAGGAAAGGACTGGCGTGTGGTGCCAATAACTGGAAAAGATACCAAATTGATTCCTTGCCTTCTGTGCATAATGCTGTGTGTCAACCTGAGGGCAAGGGAGAAGCAACAGCACTGCACTCTCCGCAAATGCCCAAGACATTGATACCAGCCTGGTGGGGATGAGAGCATTAAAGTCAGGCTGGATGAGCATCGCACTAAGACCTTGTAGGTCTGAAAACTCTTATGGAATTAAACACAGTGAATGAATTCCAGTGCCAATGGCTCACAGTATTTACAGTACAGTTTTGGAAAAAAGAGCTTAAACAGACTTCTTCATATTAAATACGTACAAGAATCCTTCCAGATATTAGAAGAAACTGTTAATAAAGGATAGGTTAGCACCCCATTGTATCAGTATGGGTTTTAAATGTAAGAAATCGGAACATAAAACCCAAATTATGTTTAACCTAATTTAAATTATTTCTTCTTACTCTCAATACTTGTGGAGCAGGTTATGCCAACTACAGCAGGAACTTGAGTCCATGTGATTGACCTCATTTAGCCTTCGGCTTGTGCTTACACGAACCTGTGAAACAGCAGTCTCTCCTCTCCCATGGCATCAGCATCTTAAAATTACTTTAAAAATAAGAAAAAAATTTGAGCCATGAGAAAGTGGCTGTTATTTCTGAGGCCACTGTTCTCTCCAAATATTAAATTGAATTAACTCCTAGCAAAAATAACTAACGATACATAAAGCTGATGAGAAAACACCACTAAGGGCAAAGAAAAATATTTTAAGCTTCAACGCGTGATCTCCCACTCTAAAATACTTTCTTTCAAAGTACCATTTCTGGAGACAAATTACAAACCAAAGCTTTAGGGCTCACATATCAGTTGAATATTCATGTGCAACTGAGATTTTCACATTACTTTGAAAACACTGAATAGTGTAACACCACAAAAATGAAGATTAAAAAGATGGTTACTTGTTACTATGCTTGTTTTCACAAGAACATCACTTTCAGTTTATTGGCTACTGCCTTCCCTTCCTGATTATCTGCACTACCTTCCATCTCAGTTTTCCCTCCTCAAATCCTCTTCAGAAACAGAGGGAGTTCCCCTACCAAGGAGAAATTACATAACAATAAGAGGAATAAACATGAAACGCTTTACAGGAATTCATAAATAAAGGTCCTTCTGTTGCTCTTGGTAGGACTACAGCTACAGGACTCCTTAGGAAAGGTAAATGCTTTATAAAGAATAAAGGACTCTTCTCCACTGGACTCAACCTATTCCAGAACTAAGCTGAATCTCAATTATTGAGGCTGTATATTCACTAAATGACTTGTGCTCTTAGCAGTCTTAACCACATTTCTTACCCTTAAGTTATCATATAGTGATTTTCAGGTCTGATTTTACATGCAGTACCATATTTTCTGACAGTCTTCTGGATTCAAGTTTTCTCCCCACCTCCCTGAACCTGGAAGGAAGCTTGCATGACGAATGTTCATCATCAGAAACTTTTCTCATGTACATTTCTCCACTGCTAGTTTCAACACTAAACTCTGCAGCGAAGAAACCACCCAATATCCTTTGAATATGTCACAGCAACATAACCAAGGCACTGGGCACTGCTCAAGTACACTTGTACATATATTATCGTGATCAAGGTAGCTACTGCAATAGGATCCATTGGTGTTTGCCATTTAGCCTGAAGAAACTAAATACAGCCAAAAAAGCTGAAAATTAAATAAACAGTGGAACCAAAATTAAAAATAAGCATATAAATGCAACTTAGTTTTGCTCCAAAGGTTTCTCTCTGTTTCTGTGGCCCAAGTGACAGTTTATTAAGCATCCAAAGATTTTGGTCTTGCATTTATATGGAGCCGTTTCTTTTCCTTCTCCCTCTGAACACCCCCTCTTCTTCTCTAACCCAAACATTCAACAATCCTTACTTCTATCAGAAAGCTGCTTTAACATTGCTTTTATCACTAGTGTTCCCACATTGGGAATACTATTTCTGTCTTGGCCCAAATCAGCTGCCCTTATCACCTGCTTACCCAGTAAGCACAGGACTAGCTGCAATGTGAATGTATGGTTTATATGGAAATAAATATCACCTTCCAAAAGATTATGTACCCCATCACACTACCCCCATGAAACCCCCATCAATTATTTAGTTTTACATGTCACTGCAGCAGTACATAAAAATGAAAATGGGTCCTTGAAAATTTACAAAGTATTACATAATAGCAGTCAACAGCTTTCCTACGTAGTGCTAATCCTACTTCCACCTACTGTTAATTTCCTATATTCTCTTAAGATTCAGAATGCAAAGCAAACCTCAGAATTTAAAGCTTCCCAAGGCATGTGTTCATGATACATCATTACAGAGTCACAGCTGGGAAAGGGTAGAACATGAAACAGGAACAACATCCTGCTTAGTCATTTCTAAGGGATGGGTGAGAAAAAATGCTCACTTCTTAAAAGCATTAAACAATATATGTCTATAAAAGTGTTAATTTTCATATAATCACCAATTTTATTCCTGAGTAGATCCTTAATCAGAACTAACTTCCAATGTAACATACGCTGCACTTTATTTGCATGAATTAGTTTGTATGAATTAGTATTTCTAGGAGGGGTGGGAAAGGACTGCTTCCAATGTAACAACAAAATTGTACAAAGCTCCCTTCTCATTATCTTCTTTCCAGTAACTAGGACAAAATCCAGGAGTTTTCACCTTGGGGAGTTTATTGTCAATTAAATCTCATCATACCTGCACAGCCATAGAAAACAAAACTGCCAGTCAGGAGCATTACCTACAAGTGTTGCAGCAATCATCTGTTGCAGTTTTTATGTTCTACATCTAGGTACTAGACAGTGCCTGACCACAAACCAGCCAAGTGGAGCAATTATTCATACTATTGGTAATAATTGTGTCTGCATAGTTGCAGCATAAACCTGTAATTACACAGGCAGGATATCCCCAAGGCTTGGGAAACAGCATTAGTTTTACAATATGAATTTAACAAGCCCAAACTTATCCATGATTGAAAAAAAAATCTCAAGGAAAGCTTAAACCTTGCCAATTATAACTGAGAAACTAAACATACACTGGAGACAAAAAACAGAGTGTGAGGATAATGCTTGCAATCTTTTTTCAAGGATACAAGGCTATAGAGGCATCCAGTGAGACACAGACCTGGAGAGAAGAGGAACAGGAGAGCTGGCTGATTTTCACAAGTCACCACCTCCACGTTCAAGAACGGTCTGTAAAAATGAGCAGGAAGCCAAGCAAAGGAGGCAGGAAGCCTGTCTGGATGAGCAAGTAGCTCCTAATTTAACACAAACATAAAAAGGATGCATAGAGGAGGTGGAAGTACGGACAGGTAACCCAGGAAGAGTTGACAGACACTGTCCAAGGAATGGGGTTAGGAAAGCCAAAGACCACATGGAGCCAGCTGGTGACATGATGGGCATGGACTGAAATACAGGAAATTTCACTTCATCATAAGGAAAAAAAACTTTTACTGAGAGGGTAATCAAACACTGGAACAGGTCGCTAAGAGGTATTTATGTAGTCTTCCTTCTTGAAAATAGTAGAAAGCATAACCGGACGCAGTTTTTGAGAAACTTGCTCTAGCTATCCCTGCTTTGAAAAGGTGCCAGATGACCACCGGAGATTCCTCCAAATTCAGCTTTTCTGCGATCCCACCTAGACACACTACAAAAATTGTGGGATTTTTCCCCCAAAATAATGATTCATTGCACTATATATTGGGCTATAAAGATTACTTTTTCAAAGTTCTCACAAATTTAAGCAAGTGGTCATCAGTGTGATTAAATACCTTAATTTGTATCAACAAGGTCAGAAGTGGAATATAACTTTACTTAGTAAGCCCTCTAAAGCACAGAAATTTTGTAGGAAAAAACATGATTCTAGAAGAATACAATCCACTCAGGTTGCTACTAGGCATAAAAAGTTACATTTAAGGAAGGTCAAGAAAGCAGACCAGACAAAAAAAAAAAGAAAAAGAAAAATATTCCTGTCCCACCAGACATGTGTTTGCATATGCACACATTGCTGGAACAGAGTTTTTGCTTAAGGGTTATTTTGAAAAGAGAAAGGAAGGTTTCATTCATCTAGTGATGAAAGAAGTTTTGAAAATAAGGAATAATGGAACAAAAAGGGCTAAAATAGACAAATTTTAAGAAGGGGGACAGGTGAAGGTGATAAAACAGCTAAAGGGCACTGATGTGCATTCTCTAGATTCCTTAATTTACAAAATACTGCTAAATACATTATTATCCTGAAGTCTGCAGCATGGGGAGACAGAGCAGATGTGAGAGGGAGAGCAAAAGGCAGCAGTGCTCACGAACTGCAGAGGACTAAACAGAGCAACAAATTTCTGATCTTTGCACGTACAAGGGCAAGATAAAGTTGATGAAGTATGGGCTGGATGAGCAGCGAGGTTGAAAATGTCTGAACGGTTGGGCCCAGAGGGTGGTGGAATGAAGATTAGTTAGAGGCCAGTAACCTGCATGTACCTCAGGGATCAACATTGGGTCCGACTGTTCAGCATCTTCCTCGATCACCTGGCTCACAATAAAGGTGAGCTCTTGTTACTGTGGTCCTTGGGTTATCCAACAACAAAGCCTCTGAGTGGGCAGTAGGCAGATGTCAGGCATCATGTTACCGATGGCCAAGTCCATAGTCCTCTTGCACCTATGCAACTCAACTTGTGGCCATAATAAAACCTGAAGATGCGTCTGAAAGGATATTTCATGACTAACTGTTCTTTGACTGACAGTGACTTTCACTTTGGCTCTGTTCAAACAGGTTTCTGTCCTTGACCAGTGAACCACCATTGGTCTGATGAAGTACAATAAAATACATGTTTCATGTGTACTTTAATTAGGTAGATTTGTGATGCATATGAATATCAAAACAGCATGTGTTCATAGTGGTGGAATAAGAACTGAATCTAAGCAGCTCATTTCAAAAAGATGGAGATAAACAGACCATCAGTTGACAGCAAAAAATTGCCTAGCCAATTCAAAGATAAAAAAAATTCATTACCTTCATCAGCAAAACTTACAATAACACACATCCTCAAGAAAGGCCTGTTAAGCCCAAGTACTTGTATATACCTGCAGTAGGAGTCTTGCAGTAAGAAATGCACCTTTCACATATTTAAAGAGTGCTCTGATTTTGTCAATTTTTTCCAGTGCTTTAATTCTGTCAATTAGACATCAATATTTACCAACTACCTCTAACAAAGAGAAGATGGGGGGAAAAAATACAGCATATTTGGTGTTAGCTCACCTTAGATTAAGAAAATCTAAGATAACTTTACACAGTATCTTTGATTATCTTTAAACAGCAGCATCCTCAAACGTCACAAAGCATTGATGGACATAAAAGTATAGGAATGTAACTTTACCACTCTAAATGACATTAAGTATTATGTCTGATGATACATAAAAGGTGTACTTTTAATTGGATTCTCCTCCAAATTTTGCAACAATTAATATTTAAGGCAATAAAAATACAGTTAGTAAATTCACCATAAAAGTTTATTACATCTTCCAATACCTTAAGTTCAGC
>NW_010425351.1:34857-63147 GCF_000710305.1 Buceros rhinoceros silvestris
GGATCATTTAAGAACACTGGCATGATTACATGGTGTTATATACAGAAAAATATTTTCATATTTCAGAAAAAAATACATGCTTGAAAAAACGCATTCCTTCTCTAAATTGAAACAATAGTACTCATCAGAGGATTGCAAGTTTACAAAAAAATGCCACAACCCTTTAGAGGATTTCAGCATAAACATTTAACTTTCTCAGGGCTAACAGATAGAGCTGGTATGTCTGGTATCACTTCAAGAGGTGGAAAGAGAAAAATAACCTATGTGTGATAATGTGTCTTCTACTAACTGCATGTTGGACTTCTTTTATTTAAAATAAGGAATTGGTGTTTGGTATCAGCCTTTCTTAGTAAAAACAGCCACACTGCAAGTTAAGAGATGAAAAACAAGTTTGTTATTTCATCAAAATTCTTCCAGCAAACAGCATTTAAAATCCTGAAGCCAACACACCAGGATACGTCTGCGCTGTGAGTGACAATATGGAGACTTACAGCACAGATCCTTTAAAGCACAGCTCCTGCTCAAGTCTTGTCACGAGATGCATGGTTTGATCAGTGCTGTGACAGCACCTCAGTCAGTTAACCTCTAATGCAAGGATACAAACCAAACATTGACAAATCCTGCTACGGCCACTCTGGGTTTAACAGGAAGATACGACGCTCCACTGAAGATTTACAGATCAATTCACACGGAGGATTTAGAACTGTATTCAAATACTGCTTCAAAAATAAAATCATTCTGAAACTTTCGGGGGTGTGTTTCAGTACCACACATGTTGCATTTATTAACACCATTTATAAAACCAGATCAAAAACATTGCTAAAGGAAACCAGCTTCTATAAAATGGATTTTACAAGAATTTCATTCTTGCAAAATTACACGTGTAATGTACAAATATCCTGCAAAGAACAAATTGGTCTTAACTGACTCATTTGTGTTATATTTTTAAAACCACTATATTGATACACGAGTATTTTCTGTGCATAGCCTGATGTTCTTCTAAGGACTATAAAGTGAACACAATACTGCTGAAAAGGAAACATCACTTCTGTTAAGATCCTTTTTTTTCTCATATTAACCCCTCTACTTTCTATCGGGAAGTCTTAACCACCTCAAAAGTCTTTAGATTACTGAATATTAATTAATACAATCAATACTATTGAGTTTAAAATACCTTCAGTATTGCTGAAGGTATCTATGCCACTGAGTTTAATTTATTAAAGCACCAAGGGTTCCGTGATGTGACAGGTGCCAAACGGACTACTACTAAGCTACTAAATTCTATCTGACTCCCACTTCCCAGCACTAAAATAGCATCACAAAAGCCTTCCTTTGCTATTGCTTAAGTCAATATGGAAATATTCAGGATAAAAAAGATTATAAACACAGGAAACTATTAAATGACAACCACAATCTACAGAAAAAACCACAACTTTAAGCTTACAAATGTAAGCTTCAAGATGCCATGCTGAACATAAAGCAACAATTTACAATAAATACTAATCCATTTTAAAGTATTTCAGTAGACTCAGAAAATGAAGCAATACACGGTTCCAGGTAGGTGATTTTTCTCCCTATCTTCTCATTCTGTGAGATGCCTGAGTGACTCTGAACATAAAGCACCAGTTCGGTCACACAAACAAACCCAAGCAATTGCAGGTTTTCTTCACTCTTAAGAAATCCTATTTTTCCTGGTTTCTCTATTCAATTTTTAACTTCTTTTACAAATGACTGCAGGCTGCTTCACGTAGCTGATTTGCAGAAGTACTGCTGCTACAGCTATGGTACAATGGCTTTTTATGGAACTGGGCACTGCCCAATTCCATAAAAACGTAGAAATAGCGGTTTAGTAGACATAAAGACCTTCTTATTGAGATGGAAATAGCCAAACACAGTAGGCGTCTTGCAAAACTCTGTCCTAAACTCCAGAATGTGAAAATTTCTCTCCTGGGAATTGTCAAGATTTAGGTGTAAGAACAAAGAAATGCTTTTTGATTAAAAAAGAAAAAAAATTAGAAAACCCACTATAATTAACCCAATAAAAAAAAAACCTCAGAGCAGATTTGAGAACTCCAAGGACTTTAAGTAACACTGCAAATACGGCATTGATCCACACCTTTTAAATACTTGTGATTATGAACTTTAAGCGTTAAAAACCTGAAGAAAATAAAACCAAGATTTCAAAGCGGATTTTCAGAGGGCCTTAGGGTCAATATTGAGTTTTTACAGGGCCACCAAGCTCTGCCTTTGCATGTATGTGGGTGGCATTGCGGAGGTTAATAGAGAGGAATCTGAAACTAAATAGATTTAAGATATCTTTAAATACTTATTTATGGTCTCCAACTTCTAAGAAATGGGCACTGTTGATACAGACAGGAGAAAAATGCTGGCTTCTGAGATGGAGTGGGATGGGCTATGATCAAAAGCTCTTCAGGATAAATATAAATATTTAATATTGCCTTCCTTAAATTAACAGTGACTACCCACCATAAACCTTCTGAAAATCTTAGGGCAACAGTTAATCCAAAAAGTTTCACCTATGAATTCAGAAAACCAAAAGGAAAAATATTAACATCAATCAGCAGTACCAGATTGGGACAAACTGCAAAGACACACTTGCTTTAGAGATAAAAGCATATTCCTTTTTCTTACTCTGGCAGTCTCAAAACATCAAAGCTAAAAAAGTATTTCTTGGTATGTACTTCTTTCATGACTATCAAATATGAATCTCAGCAGTTTATGCTATTCTTTACATAAATTATGATTTTTTTTTTTTTTTTCTGCATTCGAAGTCCACTGCATGGGCCAATAGATGTACTTACTCTACCAATCCGGCTGTTGCTGTTGGTTCAAGAGTAGAGATACCATGAGCACAAACATAATTTTTTACTTTGCAATTAGTGCAGGTAACATTTTAGCAACATCCTAAGAGTTGCATGGGCCAATAGATGTACTTACTCTACCAATCCGGCTGTTGCTGTTGGTTCAAGAGTAGAGATACCATGAGCACAAACATAATTTTTTACTTTGCAATTAGTGCAGGTAACATTTTAGCAACATCCTAAGAGTAAAGAAATAATTTGTGCCCGTGACTGGTTTATGAAAAAAATATTAAGGAAAGCTAAAGATGGAAAGGCAATTAGATGCTTTTTGCTTCATCCTGCTAAGACCTAAGGATTCTTCTTTCCAGGTTTTCCTCCTTCCATCAAGCGTATATTGTTCCATAATCAGTATGTTACAAAGCTAGTGATCAACAATTACTATCCAAGGGCTTGGCTCTCAATTAACCTGCACTTGACATAATACTGCAGAAAAAAATGCAAATTGAGTATAAACATAATCATTTACCCCCTTTTCAGTGTTTCATTCAGAGTTAAAAGGCTTAAATCATTTGAAAATTGCAAAAGCATTCAAAAAAAGATCACCTCCAGGAAGTCTGCTTCTATTTTCAAAGACAAAAGATTGTGTAGAGATGTTATTTTAGCCCTTGGTGAAAAACAAAGCCTGGCCAGTCCTTGGGAAATAATGGGAGTCAAAGCCACTGCCCAGATACATGGTCAAGTGAACCAGATCCTTCCCTAAGTGAATGAGCTTTTGAATACATTCATTAGGCAGATGGAAGTATGAAAGCATACAAATTAAAGAGATAAAATAGTATTGAGTGTGAAGAAATAATAGAAGGATGAGTACCACTTTCTCCTGGTCTGTCTCTCACTTTAAAACATCATAGGCTTTTCATTCTGAAACAACTTCATGGCCTTTTTTTACTTCTTCTCTTCCATTCCTGTATGTAACTTTTATTCAGTAGATCATTTCCTTATAATATCCAAAAAGTTATTCCATTTATTCAACCAAAATGTCCTCTGAGTTTTAGTCATACCAAGTGCTAATAGATATTTTAAATATTAAATGCTACTACCAAAAGAAACCATCATTGTTATTCCCTTAGTACTATACATATGGGCCAGTTCCTCACCAAGCATAAGGTCATTCTCTGGAGAACAGATTAAGGGACATGGGAAACTCTGAAACCTTAAATCACATTAAAAAATAGCAAATTCCTATTCATATGCTGATTTAATTCTCTTTGAATCTTTTTAAATTTTGCATACTGAAAAATTACCACAGCAGCAATGAGTCCCTGCCATAAAACAGTCTTGGTGTCTGCTGAAACTCAGAATGCTACATCAGTAATGAGCAGCCACAACCTGCCAGGTAAGTCATGCATTTACACTATTATTAATTGCCCTACACTCAGCAGGGAAAAATAAGCAACTCAAGAGATTCACTTTATCATACAACAGGCTATATAAATGATCTAGAAGAGGGCTTCCTCCTTTCTTTGTCATAGATCAGAGAACAAAATGCAGAGGTATGGATTGCTTGTACTTGAGTTCACTTATCCAGCTTCACCTCTTTTACCTCATCTCACTTTTAGACAGTAATAGGATGCAGTTTTGTACTTCGTGTATCTAAGCAGCTGTGTCCTGGTCCACATCACTAATCCAAGGTGTTACAGCAGTGTTCATACACAGCATCTACTTATAAAGCCTGGAATTATCCAAACTAGAAGACAAAGGACAGAGAATTACTTATTTGTGACATTATAGAGTAATTTCAATATAAGGAAAAAAAAAGCTGTTGCTGAGAAAATATTGGAGGAGACGATGTCTGAATATTACATTGCTCAGGAAGCATCAGAAGTATGCTTCCAGTAGCAGAGAGAGGGAAGCCATGCTTGGAGAGTTCTATTTTACCCTTCAGATTTTTTTCCCTCTACACCACCACTTTCTTATAACAAGATGCCACCCCAAAAGCTCTTCTCTAAAAGCTTGGTTTATTACACCTTGTCTTTGTTCAGACATCCCATTCAGATTACAGTCATTACACGCATTTACATAGAAACGCGAGCACACGTAACTGGATGCATCATTCTAAAATTCATTTCCATGCTAACACAGTTTCTACCTATTGACACAACTTCTCACGTTAACCAGAAAATACTTCAAAGAGCTAGAAACAAGGGTAATCATCTCTAGACAATTTAAAACATCTCATCCAGTTCAAATGCAGCACCACAATGTGTCCTCTCTCTTGTACAAAATACAAATGGAATAATTTAAATTAAGTCTATGCCATACGCTATCTGAAGCCTACCTTCTGGTCACCAAGAAACGCATTTATTCACACAAACCAACAAAAAAAAGAGATTTGTTCACCTTCTCCAGCAAATGGAAATCTGAAAATGTTTTCTGAAAGAAAGCTGGATATTAAGGCAGGTGGCCAGACTAACTTATAATATTAGTGAATGCAGCTGTGATCAAAACTTTTAAGTTTTATGGAAATTTCGAAGAGTTGGGAACAGGCTTAACAGTGGATTTCACAGACACTGCAGTCACACTCTCTTTTTTGTTGCATTCCATTGCTGGGCCGTGGTTTAAAGCATGTGATGAATCCTATAAAAGAAACATTACCAAGATTTAACTACATAAAATGGATCCAGAAAATGTAAACAAAGTTCCCTTTATTGTAACCACAATTTGATTCCATTAAGCCAGAAGCGATACATATGGGCATACATCAGAATAATTTATTTTGTCTTTGGAATTCCTGCACCACCTTGACCTCAAGAACCTCTCACACAGTTCGACTTCTGAGACAACTTAACCTAGCTAAAAAAAGGTATTTTTTTAAAATATCTCTGTTCACATTAGAGTTTCAAGGAACACTGCAACTGAGATCTCCTCATCACATGTTTTTTTTCTTTTCTGGCTGAGGAATGAGGCAACTTTGGGTGTTCTTAAAGCTCCCTTCTCCACCTCTCTATTTTTACCTTCTCCTTTTCTCCTCACATTTCACCTCCCTTCCCTTCCGCCTTCCTTTCCATTCTTCAGTCCTTTAATCAATTTTTCCTGTCCTATATCCTCTCTCTCTCCCTGTTTCCTCTACACAAGTCTATGCACCTGTTCCAACCTTTGCCAAGGGGAGAGACTGGAAAATCTGAAGATGTGGTGGGTTGACCCCAGCCAGCAGAAAGCATCCACATAGGTGCTCACCACCCTCACCTTCCCCCCAGTCCATGCTGCCCCCACAGTGGGACAGCATCCCAGCACCATCCAGTACATGACAGTAAAGTCATTTAATGATGTGGATTACCTAGCAAATAGGAGTCCTTTCAAACAAAAGACAATTTGATATAGATCTCAAAGTAAAGCTACATAATTCAGCAAAAACTACACACCCTACCTGCAAAATGGACAACATTCTAGAAGACAACAGTGAACAGAAGATTCAGAGCAGATATTCAATTTAATAGGACTGCCTACTACAATGTGTCAAAAACGTTTAATGACATCCCCGGTTGTAAGAGTGGAAAGTTATTTCCTCACTCTGTCTCATTGGTGATACAGATATTAAAATCGTGTGCCCAGTTCCAGGAGACAGTTTTAAAAGAGAAACAAATTATTGACTAGAAAATATAGCAAAAGACAGAGAGAACCCAACTTGTCTAGCTTGAGGGTGGGGGGAGGGCAGGGGGCATTGGATCAGGAGGTGATTCAACATCCTAAGGAAAGTATATTTCCAGGAGGAAAATACATGGAAGAGTGGAGACAACCAAAGTGACTGGAAACATATCCAATGGCAGAGTCAGAGCATAAGGAAGCCTGAGAGATCCACGGATTAAATCAGAAGACATTCAGAATGAATGCAATACTGAAGTTTAAGGAAGTGAAATACGCTATTGCTTGGGGAAATTAAGTTGTACAGAGAAAACAAGCAGAAGGAAATATGTATTGGGTTACCCAGAACATACAAAGGAACCACCTCATAAATATGGCAACTAAATGAAAAAGTGGTGCTAAGGTCTGCTTTCTGTGAAGAAATAAAAAAGATGACGTAGGCTTAAAATGGAGGGAAGTAGGAGGACACTAAAGAGACAAAATCTGATGTTTAAAGGTACTCTTTGACTGCGACCACTGCACTGGAAACAAAGTATTCGTACACTGGGAACAAGACTGCTTAGAAATCATAAAAATTGTAACCAACTTCATAGTATCTCTATTATTACACTGTATGTCTGATAATTTCGGCTCATGTAATAATCTTAAGGAAAAGCGATGTTGATGAATGTTTTTTTCTTTAAAAGAGTAAGATGAAAGAGTGTTTTCATATTATCTACATGGTCTAGGATCCACCTGTGAGCCCCCTTGGGGCAGCTGCCCTGGCTGACTCGAAACTGCTCACAGCCTAAACACCATGGGTGGACTGGGATGCTCTCCCAGAGAAACCAGGAGACATCTTAGTTTCAGCATCAAGCAAAACAACAAGCAAATTTACTCAGAAAACGTGGTAATGATAAACAAATAAATAAAGGTTTCAAATCAAGGTTTCAACAGTTCCCACTAAATTTAGTAGGAACTGGACCAGCCCCAAACTAAACCCACCAAGAATTAAATCTAACAAATTGAATTTAAACTATCTAAAAAAGCCACCAGTGTTTGTTCTTCAAAAAGTAGTTAATTTCATTTGTATAACTCCTGGCATCTTTAGTTCTTTCTCATTTTTCAACTACTAGCGCCCATACTTAGAAACCTAAACTGATTTGGACTCATATGCAGAAGTGCTGAGCATTTGCAATTTTCCATGAAGACTACATGAAGTGCCAGAGCTCCACACCTACGAACATCTTACCGCATGTCAGTAGATGCCCACATATGGGTTTATCTGTTGAACTTCAGGCACCTCAGCTGTGGCTTTCGTTTATAATTCCATTATTACACATTAATTTTTATTGCTTTGCCACTGTAATTGTAGTTATTACTTCAGCACCTCTCCTGCTCTACGCTATGCTGGGATAATGACTAGTTTAAAAGCCAGTGGACCAAACCGTTTTCATTCATTCTATTATTTCTTTCACATGTTAATATTTTTTAAATTAAAACATTCCCCCTAAACTGACATCATAGATTTAACAGTTACTTCCTGATTAGGGAGGGAAGATGAGTAACTCAGGCTTTTCACATACGTATGAGAAATTTTTCAAAGTATACCTTCTGAACCCCAAAATTCCAATAGTTAAATAATTATAAACCAGATAGGTCTTTACACAGAAGTTTTATCATATAATTATGATGTTGATCATCTAGAACTATCCAAAATGTCTCCAACATTTTTAAACAGCTAAGCAAAGTTATTTTTAAAATCAAACATATGTGCTTTTTTTCTGTTTATGTCTTCGGAAAGAACATTCTGTATAATGAAAAACATGACCAAATTTTTCACAGTACATCACTATAAAACCCTATAATTGACTTTTTGGGTTGGTTTACTCTATATCTATTTTTGTCCATGTCGAAAACAGCAATGATGTGGCGAAAATACCAAAATGTAGGTCCCATTGCAGGATAAGGCTCCATCCTGATTAGTGAAAAAGTATCATGTTTTCTCTGGGAAATATGCCCATTTTGTAAAAGGGAATTCAGTCCACATGAACCTCCTCTTTAAGGAAAAAAAAAAAAAAAAAAATCAGTCTTTTTAAATAGCACAAACTCTGATGATTGCTCTCAGCTTTGGCTGAGAATGACTCAACAGAGCCTTTCCACTAGACAGAATGCAACTCTGCTGATTAAGTTTATTGTAAGTTGTCCCAATATGTATTTCCTACTTTTCAACAATATTCTTCAAAGCTTAGCTAAGATTTGCTTGTATTATTATTTTAGTTCAACCCTAAATGACAAAATATTTAACATCAATTATTTTCTTCTTCCCAGAAGAAATAAACTTTCTAAACACAACACGAATACAAGTAGGGTAGTGAGAACATTCATCACCATTTCAATTGCTACTGAGATGACTACGTACATAACTCAATGCAAATGAAAGTCAATATGAAATTCTAAGACAGAAAACCCAAATACTGCACAAAAACAATTTCTCCTTTTAAGTAATATCCACCTACAAAAAAGAATTTAGATTACACATTTTATTTTACACACTATTCTCACAGCTCTTTGAATAGCCTTTGGGCTCTGTTATCACAGATTACTTACATGCCCCAATTACAGAGCACAAAGAAACCGCACAGACACATTTCCAAAGGAGTTCACATGCCAAAGGAAAAAAAATTCTACTTCTTTCAGAGTTAATTAAAATAAATCACATGGCATTAAACTTTGACTTAAAAGTTTGAAGAAAATACTGTTATCTTGCAAATTGTTTAACAGCAAGATATGCCATAATTGCTCTGAGGTAAATCTTTGAGAAATTGAAGACGACATCTAAATCACAAGCTTGGGAAACAAGGAACATACAATCCACAGTCAGAGAGAATAGGTTTAAGAGGAAAGGTAAGTTATTTCTTTTAGCTCAGAGACTAAGTTAAACTGCAGCTGCAGTCTCTAATATTGTCACTTATATTAGATTCTGCCAAGACTTCAAAGCATCTAGGGTCTGACCCTGAAATCACAAGTTCCAATAAACCAGTTTCAAGTGCTGGAAGTCAGGTGTAGTTCCTCTGTTTCGGCAAGATTCTCTTTAATGGGCTGCTCTTACAAATGCAATACCTACAGGAGATTTTCCTACCCTAGCCGAGCCTCACTGAATTGTTTCCACAAGCAAAGATGCTGATTTACAAAACTGAATGTAGGATCCATTTCAAAAATGAAACTTTATGAATGTCAGAGGACCTTAGGATTGACTGATGGATTGGTTGTGCTCGGTTTTTAATTATTGAAGGGAAAAGAAAGATGACAAAGCTTGCCCTAACGAAATTACAAAATCCTGAACTATACTTATTTGAGAAATTTTAGTGATACAAACATTATAGGGAAATGTAACATTAGTATACAGTCAATTTTATTAAAGTGGTTGAACTCTAAGAAAAAAAAAGTCAGCACATTTAAAAAGAAGAAAAAAACCAAACACGTCTGAGATTTAAGTCCAGATCCACAGCCCAGAAGAACAGTCAACAACAACACTGGTTTACACCATTCACACAAAAAATGTAGAAGTACTTTAAAGCCCTGCCCCAGTGACACACACTGCACAACAAGAGTAGTACATCTTTATGGCAAAGATTCTCTCTACATGGCCCTATTCTCCTCCATCCGTTTGGGTGGGAAATACTTATGCTACAGGTGAAGCATGACATTTGAGGGAGAAAAAAGTCTATGTCTAAGTAAGTCCTTCATTCAAAGGAGGTGCAGAGAAACATGTAATGATTCACCTGGCTGATTTTAGACACTTATTTTTAAGTGAATCTAACTGCAATTGCTTATTTCTCTCTGCTAGCTATAGAAAGAAAGGTTATGTTTACTCTCTCAGGTGCATATGTTGACAATGCACAACGTAAAGTTAATGAAATCAATCCTTCTTGAAACTATTTAGCCATAAATGAACAGCAAGAGAAAACTCATGCCTGGCTAACACCAGAAATAAAATCTACTTATTACAAGAGGTTTCTGCCACCAGTGAGAAGTTTCCCACTGAGGGACATACACTTCAACAAGACCCATCCTCAATCCACGGGATGCTGTAATGAAAAACGGTGAGGTTCATATATGAACTTCCCTGGAACTTGAAGGCAGTCAAAGCAGCCCTCACCAAAAGACCCAAGTGGTCTTGGAATTAGAACTCCCTCAGTATTTTTAAAAGGCTATCCAGCTCTAGGCGGATAAAATATTCCAGGTAACGGAAAGATTCACTAAATCTTTCCCTTCACCCAATAGAAAGATTGCACTCAGTCCTGCTCTTCAACAGGACACATTTCTGTTGGAATTCACCACGAAAAAAAAACTATTGATCTGTGGACATTTTTAGTCACAGAAAACAGCAGAAGCTTTAAAAGCAAATCTCTCACTTGTCAATCTCAACCTGAAACAACTGTGTGGTGGGTAAAATACCAAATCATTCAATCAGCATGAGATGTAAGTGCCATACGTCAGCAAGAGAAAGGTTACAGAACTATTCCTCTGCCAGTGCCGAATCTTTTGATTATATCATCAAAATAATGACTTACCGCATCATCACACATCACCTGTATGTCATGGCCCTGATGGAGAATAGAAAGAATTCATGGAGCCTCTTCACTCTGAGTTCTAAAGAAAGGAACTGCTTATTTCTTCCTAGAACGTAGCACCACTCATGATTACCCGCTAATTGAAAGAAACAAGCTTCCCACAGAATGTACTTACATTGTACAATTCATTTGCAGTTGACGATGTTGAGGACAAGTCTGCAGGACAAAGATAAGCAATGGGCAGCCTTAGAAAAGGCTAATGGGAGACACTAAAACTTCCATCATCCTACAAGAGTAACATCCTCCAATATCCAGTACAGTTCCTATTTAAACAGGGAAATGAACTCACCGATCTCTCAGTATCCCTTCCCAGCATTGCCTGTAGTGTTAAGAAACAAGGCTTACGGAGTTGCACTGACCAACCATCTACCACCCCCATCCCTCTTAATTCTGACAAATTTTGCTGAAATGCGACGATGAACAAAGGTGTTTGCAACAGTGGTGCTAAAGTTTAGTAAAAATAAACTGTAAAGAAAAGGGCCTTAAATCAGCTGTGATCCAGGTCTGTTGCCAAACCAAAGCAGTAAAGGCTCAAGCTGGAGCTTCTGGACAAGAAAAAAAGTAGGACTTAAATATTGAGCAGAAACAAGTTCATTGAATAATTTTTTCAATGGTTTTATAATTGAATGCTTACATGGACAACAATTATCTGTCAGTACTCAAACATGTCTTGGATCCTTGAGAAGTAATGTTTTAAACATGTTTTAAAAGAAATACAAACCTCATGATCTGAGGTTTAAAATTTTATCTCTGTATTAAGGATTATAATGAGACCTCCTTGGAAAGCTGATTATCCCACAGACCTACTGCTAAGTTTCTTTCATCTTTCTCTAAAACATGTGGTGATGGCCATAACACAACACAATACCTCAGGTCAAAGTTGAATTCAAGAATTCCAAAATTCCTGTTACATGTAACTTACGAAACATGCTTGTATTGCAGAAAATTAATTCACTAACTGATGGTCAGGTGGCTTTTTCTCCCCCCGTATGAGCAGGCAATTGCAAGCTGTCCTCTTTCACAATTCTTACATTTTCTAAGTACCCAATTCTGGCCACCTCTACAGACAAAATACTGAATACATGAACAAGATACTCAATACGAGTTTGCTGTAACAAAGAAGCCATAAAGTCCTCCTCATTAATCACTTTGTTTACATTTTAGCAAAGCTATTTTCTTGCTACTTCTAATACTTCTACGGTACTTATTTGAGACTATTAATGATGCCCACACATATCCCCGTATTATGCTACTTGTCTTGTTCAACTCGTATTCCAGGCTTTTCCAGGGATCAGCAAGCTCACCTGTGTCCAGTGTTTACAGTTTTACATGCTTTCAAAGTACTCACACTGCTACAATTAAGCAAATAAAAAAAAATGTAACAGCATTCTGGCAAAATCAATGTGAATTTGCTAAAGACAGGGTTGTGTTTGGTTTTAGTCTTATACTATTACAGTGACAGTCATATACTATTACAGTTACTATTAGGTTACACTTCAAAGGTTTATAAAGTCTACGCATCACAATAAACGCTATTTTCCTTGTAAAGATGAGAATTTCACCTCAAATGTCCTCCTCAGCCACACAGTAACACCAGTCAACAACAAAAATTTCATCCTACCATCCAGCCCTATAATTTCTTCAAAATATAAAAATACAGTTGACAATTGCTGATCTGAATTTGCAATGTCACTTGAAAATATCAATGAAATTTTTGGCATAGGGGACATTCGTGGGCAGGAGCAGGAGGAAGAGATGCCTATGGTTCAGCATGCGTTACTATAGATCTAAGAACATATTTAAATCTAAGACTATAGATAGGAAAAGCAGCTCAATTACCTTGTTCTCACACCGATCTAGGCTTTTAAATAATCACATGACAATGAACAAATTAACAGCCACGCCACAAAACTGCTACCTCACAAAACTCTTTTAACAGACTAGAAAGAGGAAGGGGAAGTCAGAAATTTCTACCTACTACCTCTGGAAATAATCAGGATTCAGGGAAAACAGTCCTGAGTTTTATGCAACCATTAAAGAACCACTTACAATATGTGTGGTCCTTCGGTAATCCAAAAACAGGGTATCAACGCTTCTGAAAGCTCTGAATATACTTTGGATGTCATTAGATACATTTGCACCAATCACTCTTTCAGAAGGAAGTTTTGATTTACTAGTCTACGGTGTTGAAATGTTTGAAAAAGCAAACATTAAGTGTTTGAATATAATCATCATAAATCTGTGACGATATAAGGATAAATCAGTCCAGATGGCAGTGTGATAACATTCTGTGTTTCTAATCTATAAAAAGATGTATGAAGTTCACCCTCAGGCATATATGAAAGTGTGGTTGAAATCTAAGATGATAAATGCTGGATTCAAAGCTGAAATTAAAAAAAAAAAATCTCAAATAAGTGTTTAATAACAGATACACACGTTACGGTTTCAATATATTTTGCCTGTCTGTCATGATAAGAGTTATAAATTATCATCTACAATGTTATATTTTGAAACTTTACTGGAGCTTTTTTGTTATTAAGCACACCTTAAGGCTTAATTTTCTTTGTACCTAAGGAAGAAACTGAACCAAATTTATGCCCAAAGAGTTTCATCAAAGCATACTTTTAGGAAATAAAGTCAGGTAATACTAAATACACAAGTAGATCTCTCCCAAAAGTCAGTCATTTTAGATGAGTTAATAGAAATTTAGTAGCCATAATACCATGTATACTCATATAGCTTTCAATGGGGTTATTTCCTTCAAAAAAAGACTAGAAGATTAACGTGCAGATTACTAAAACAAGCAGTTTCCAGACTTGAATCCATTTCCCATTTGAAGCCTAACTTTTATGATACATCCAGCTATCGAGGGGAGTCATACAGCTTTCAATACGACAGTTCTTCCAGAAAGACCAGGGAATATCATTAAGTAGATCAACAACTGCAGCACTAAATATCATAATTCAAAGAACCAGGCTTAAAAGTATCAACGAAATAAAGATGACATTTAAATAGGGAGGGGGGGTCTGAAAAACCTCACACCAACTATCTTGATAAAACAAAATTGGAAAATACTTTATTCTTTTAAAAATTCACAGTGAAATATTATGTTTGGATGACCAATAAATTACAAACCAAATTACTACCACTGAGGTTATATGCTTTTGAAAATACTTTTACAGAAGGAAAATACTTTTACAGCCTGCCTACTTCTAATAAGCACAACAACTGAAGTTCTTACTTTCCGGATGCTGATTTTACACCAGTTTTTTATACACTAACATCAACTCTTTCAAGATATGGTGACTTTGTTCCCATAGCAATACACAGGTACACAGCAGGTAGCACTAAAATCAAGAGCCTGCTATCAGAGCATCTGTACACAAAACCTGCAGAACAGGGACCTGAGCAGAGATCAAGGACTCTCCATAAAGGCCAATACTGAATTCTCAGGGAAAGCCCCTACCTGGTTTTCTTTCCAGCAGACGTGAAGTTTAGCCTAAGGTTATGACTAGACAACTGGTTTTTTTATAGCTATAGATAAACTCCATGATCTTCTCTTACTCCTCTTTAAACTACTATAAATTTTGGCTTCTACAGTACCTTGTGGCAATGTATTTATGAACTCAACAATTTAATTACTGTTAAAAACTACTTCCTTCTGTTCACTTTAAGCCTGCAATCTGATAATTTAATTAGGTGCCCTTAGTTTTTGTTATGAAAAAGGGAAATAATTGTTCCCATTCACTCTCTCCACTCTGCTTGTAATTCTAGATTTCTATCACGTGCCCCACCCAGTTGTCTTTATTCCGGCTTTAGGGTCCTGCCAATTTAGTTTCTCCTCGTATAGAATTAATTCAATACTCTTCTAATTCTAGAATATAGTTTTTATAATAGGGTGAGCACAACGACAGAACTACTAGTAACACTGCTTGCTTCATATACTCTCAATTCCTTCAAAATCTAATTGACTTTTGACAACTAAGCTTTGAGAACAGAACACTGGGAATCTCAGATCTATGAAAATAAACAACACAGAGTTCATGCACATGACTTGGGTTTATGGATTTCACCTATTTTATCACCCACGTAAGTCTGAAATCCTTGGGTGGCTCTACACAATCAGCATTTGATACAACATTCTAAATAATTTTGCCCTTAGCAAGCTTTCTTGCTTCTCCAAAACCCTTGATGAATCTCACGAGTACTACTGTGAAATTGTTGTGTACTATTGAGTACTACTGTGTAAATAAA
This sequence comes from Buceros rhinoceros silvestris, assembly GCF_000710305.1. NCBI lineage: Eukaryota > Metazoa > Chordata > Aves > Bucerotiformes > Bucerotidae > Buceros > Buceros rhinoceros. The sequence continues at coordinate 50,189 of NW_010425351.1, forward strand.
CCATTACCCTTAATTTCTCATCTTTCATTTAGTTGCTATCTTGTAAAAAGACCTCTCCTTCATATCTCACAAGATTCTGTAAAGCTACTGAGACACTGAAGTGACTAAAGAGCCACTAAACAATTTATTATAAAGATTAAAACTTCTGGGGTTCCACCAAAGGCCATGACAATGCTGCGATTACTCATTTCTTAGTAGTAAGACAGAACTTGAAAACATGCAGTTCTGCACTTTAACAGGAATTATAAATAATTGTGTTGAAACAATGTGCAATATTGACATTTAATTGATAATCATTACTTCTACACATTCATTCATTCTTCCAGAAACCCTATTTTCAATCGGTCTTTAAACAGATCTTTATTTTGTTCTATATGTGGAACAAGCAGTAATAAACCACACTGAATGCTGTTTGAAGAAATTAAGTACCAATACTTGAAAATAATAAACATTTCTGTTAATTCTTTAATCAAAGGACACAAAAAAGTGCTACAAATCATGAATACATGACACAAGAGAGGGTAATCAACTCTCACATGACGACTGATTTTTGTGTTAAGCTAATGAATGATCCAAATTGATGTTACATAAACAGAAAACTAATGCCACTGGCAAACAGCCCCATTCTGTAATGTTCTATTTGAGAATCACTGGTTAAAGTAAAAAAGACGCTGAGCTTTGACAAAGAATGATATGGGAGATGACATCAACTTCTTTTGGCAAATGAGCTCAGCGTGCCAGCTAGCTGACAAATTAGCTTCCAAAAACCACTAACAGTAGCTTACAAAGTCACAGCTGTTATCCTGTTTTGAACAACAAAATGTTGATCTCAGTTGAAACGTCTAGTTTTACAGAAGATTTGTGAGTGCCCCGATTTTTAGGATTTTTTTTAAAAAAACAAAGCAGTAAGTTATACTGAGAAGAGCACAAGGGACAGGCCACCACTGTACTCTGATGACTCTATGGTGATGTTTAATAGAGAAGATTAAGCGTAACACTTGCTTGTGTTCTGCAGCCCCCTTAAATTTAATACAAAAATCCCCAGAGTTACTGGCTCAGTAGCAACATAAATCCACAAATACGAATGTACTATAGTTGCTAGTAATTTCTTTAGCTAACTCAAGCAGCTCCCATAATATTAACTTTGATAGTGGAAATAAGTACATCAGAAAACTTGCAGGAGATTCCGTTAAGGGAGTTAAATCAATCGAAAGATGCTAATACGACACTAAACAAATATTCTTCAATGCTGGTGGGTGGACAAAGGGGAAAAAAAAAAAAAATCACCCTTATATCACTTAGCACTTCAACTATTTAGGTAGTGTAAATCTTCACTTCCAAGGTAAAATATCAAGCAGTCTTTGTTTCTCAGAGTTAGAAAAGACTAAAAATTCTATTGAACACAACAAACTCAGTCTTAATGTTGGTATTTCTATGACCTTCCTCACTGGAATCTGAACACCCCTCAAATGATATAAATTTATTAAATTAAAAAAAAAGGAAAGAAAAACCCACCATTCTCATTTTACAGATGACAAACCGAAGGACAGAACAATTTACTTAACTTACTGAAGGTCCAAAGAGAAATCTGCAGTTTGGTCTCACAGCTGAACGCACCTCTGCCACTAACGCCACCAAGTATTCTCTCTTTTACCTCCCAAATCACTCCTGATACATGTTAAGTGAAAGAAAAAAATGAAGCCAAGAGAGATCCATGCCAAGTTGAAGTGACTAGCCCAAAGCCAACAAAAAAACACTGGCCAAAGACCAGACTGAAACTTCTAAGATGCTACGTTGAGATATCTAATAAAGATCTTTACTTAGTAATGCTACATAAGGCTTGTTTCTATCAACACACAAGTACAGATAGTATAATCATGAACTAAGTAAGACTGTAGTAGGCATGTTAAGAGCTGAACACAACTGTTTGTTTTCAACAGCAAGTCTAGCACTTATTTTGGAACAGGTACTATCAACTCCAACCTCCTAAACAGTCATGAAGGAGAAACAGCTAGTAACTAGCATCCGAAAACACAAGTTCCATTAACAAATACCCTGTTTGTTAACAAAGCAATAAGCAGCAATTCGGAAGATAGAAGAAACATTTTTCTGGTTATTTTCTTGGTTCTCTCTTTCAAAAAAAAAAAAATAGAGCAATCCTGGAAAAGGAGAATTATGCCGTACAAACTTCGATACAGCCATCCAAACAAACACACAAAAAAAAGTTATACATACAACATTTTAATGGTATTTCCACAGTCTTACAGAAAGAGCGACTTTGCTGTTCATAGAATTCTTTATCCTCAATACTTCAGCCCCTCCCCGCCTCCATTTCACAGTCCCTAAATCCAGAGTCTCTAAGAGGTATTTTCAATCCTCCTCATTAAACCCAGCACTTTTGAGTTTGTTAATCAAAAGCCTCAAACTAAGATTATGGTAAAATGAACCTGTGCCTCTTGATGGCAAATCTGTGTCTGAAACAGCAGTTCTTGTCTGCATACAGCTCAGTTCAGAGCTCTTGTGCATGAAGTATGTCTAATGACCGTCAGGAGGTCGGTGTTGGCATGAAAGATGCCAAAATAGTAAAATCCGTATTTTTTTTTTTTTTCAAGCAAGATACAAAGTCTTCAGATGGAAACACCATCTGAGCACCCATCATCTTACTTCGCCTTGCCCTCTTTTGCACTGAAGTGGACCACTGGGGACACTTATCTCCTACTCAGTATTGTGATGAAACCGTTTGGTTTCCATGAATCTACACACTGGAATCTATGAAAAGTTGCTTATGTTGTTGATCGTAAAAGTGGACATGCTGAGTTCCAAACTGTTAATTTTGTGTTTGGAAAACACATACAATGAAGGTCATCTATGTACAAGAGTAAAGAAACATCACACCAAATCAGAACAACACTCCACCTAACCACGCCCCCTTTTAGGAAGTGATCAGTAATTTTCCATTTCATGTTTAAACCATGGTTTGTAGAAGTTCATACAGCCATCACTGAAAAAATGAGCTTTTTAAACTTATAAAGATGTACAGATGAATCTAAGCATTTTCACAATAACCACACCTCAGAGTGACTGAGAAGTTTAGGTTTTAATTTGTCTTTTAATTTTTTAATTTTTATTCTCTCTGTACCGAACTAGATAGGTGATATAGAGAATAACATATTTCTCCCAATAGTATTGTGAAGAAAATGACTAACATTTGTTAAGTACTCTCATAGTGTGACTTGTGCCACAGATAGCACATGAGAGTTAGTAATTCTTCATAGTAGAGTTTGAATACTGTGCAGGCCAGATGGCAGCCAGCCATGTAATAAGCAGTGAGTGATAAAAAGAAAATCACTGAATAACTAATTCTGAAGTGACCAGTATTCATTCCAAGCAAAAGAAAAAAAATGAGTCAGAAGTTCTAGGGACATAAAAAAATGCCATGAATTAACACTATTATAATGTACCACATACAATGGGGCTGTGCTAAAGATCACTGGAAACATTAATTCTAGCCTTTCTGTGTTGCTTTCATCAACTTATTCTTCCAGTGTAGAGTTTAGCTGAACTTCCTTTCTTAGCAGAGGAACACAGATTTAAGAAAAAAACCAAACCAAACCACAACAACAACAACAAAAAAATAACTTTTAAGTTGGGAATAGTTCTACTTGCAAGTTTTTCAGATTTCATTCTAAAATCATAGACAATCCTGTGAAAATCTTTATTATTTTAGCTGCATATCTCTCACATGCCCAATCTAGGAATAGTTACTAATGAGAGTTGAAAAGAAAAGCACTCAAAGAATTAGTGTTCTGTAAAATTTATGAATTCTAAAAATGTGTCTGGGCATCATAATGTCATATAATGAATGTCTGACTCTTTCAGTTTATTTCAGTTATTCAAAAGGAAAAATAAGCTTGAATTACTATAGCTCCTATACACAGATAAAACAGATATTTTCTACCCACATCAGAAAATGACAAGATTGAATTTCATGCAGTTATGAATTGGATTTGTTCTTCGATTAAAAGAGAAGAAAAATAAATCATAGTGAAGCTAAATGACAAACCAAATGCTATTCCATTGTAATTTTGTCCAAAAGACAACTAAATTTGTTATTTCTTCAACTCTTTGATCATTATGTTTAGCTTGTAAAGATGCCACTTACTACTGCAAATAGTCCATTTCTTAACAGACTGGTATCACTTTTCCTGAAACTGAAATACAAACATTCTGCTGCAGAGCTGCTCAAACCCACACTGGACAAAAGTGGGCTTAAAATGCAAGAAAACATTTGGATGTTTATAAAAAAGAAAAAGAAATTTAAAAGACTTTGAAGAAAGGACAACAACTACAAATTTTACAGAATGAGCAGAATAAAGATGGCAAAATAAAATTGCATATTCTGCAAATTGTGCCTTATACGCAAAACCAAACAGTTACTGAAATTTCTCTTTAAAATAAGAAAAGATACACAGAGGCAAAGGCACAAAATGTGAAAGATAAAGGCTGGCTCATTTTAAACTTTACAGAGAATATCATTATTTTTGAGCCTAAAGGCCACACCATGAGAATGAACTCCGGCTCAGAAAAAGCCAAATTTCCTTTAGCGCTGGGTTTTCTGGCAAAGTGGCCCAGTGTCCAGCGCACTGCTGGATCTTACAAAATGGGCTGTAGCGTCAACTCGTCCATCCCAGTAGGTTCCCTGAAGCAGTCTGGCTATGCAGACCTGCTCTGGCAGCATGGATACAGAGAATAAATCCAAAGGAGACAAAGGTCACAGAGGATATAACTCTATTATAACTGACCTCATCTAATGGATTTTGGTAGAAAGTGTTATAGGAATTCATTTGTAATGTAGATCCCACACCCCTAAAATACAGCCTTCTTTAAAACCGCAAGCTTAGAGAGTACAAAGAAATATTATTCCATACAGATATTAACCAATCAGCATGCTCTTTGATATGCAAGTACACGAAACAGAGTTTTGTGTGATTTCTAAACTAATTTTCAGTTATAACCTTTAATCCAAGGTCTTTTCAGGCCCAGAACAAGTGAAAAACACCTCTCCAGAAGCAGAAAGCTCCAGCAAAGGAATTTAGAAAATACTAGAGAACATTGTTTCTTTCAGCCTGGATTAATTTCTGTCTGTGCTGCCAAATTTTCCAACAAAACCGGGTTTTAGTGCTCCTGTTCCAACATACCCCTATTCCAATCATTAACAGGGAATTTGGATTTTCATTTCCAGAAGTGATTCGGTTACTAAGTGCCCATTCATTGCTATGGTCTGTCCTTGCTGTAATCAGTAGGCAATACCCAACAGTCTCTAGGCTGTCCATTATAATCTTTTTATACTGAAATGCAGAATTTCACCCTGCTTAGCACCTCTGACCCCACATAGTCCATAGAGCCAAGCAGCAGACCTAGCACCCGCGTTTATTCTTGAAATGGAAACATAACAATTCACTTTTACGTTAGGCTGGGTCTCCAAGATACAAGCACCCCCCATTTGCCCAACTGTTGATACTCCACAGAGGTAATCAGTCTGGGTGCTTACTCGACAGTTACCCCACAGAGCTAACAAGTATATGCCATGGTGTATCCTTTTACAACACATGCTTATTTATCCATTTGAACAGAGCAGAAATACGTGGCTAAAGTAATACAATATCCAAGTATTAAAAATCAAGTAACACATAAACTGTCTTATCCACACAGAGCACTTCCTCAAAGCTTGCACTATTTATCTTAGAAGTTATAGCTCTAGGTTCTGCACCCAAACCACACGGTCTGTCTAAAAACCTGTCCTGCTTACTCACTTTTGGGGTTGGAAGGTCAGAGGAGGAGGTGTGACTGGAAGGAATTACTGTAATTCATTTTTATATTTTCTTCAGTACCACTCAGAGCATGACCAGAAAAAGTATCTTAAGAAGAACTTATACCTGCTTATCTGAACATGGGTGAATGGGCTGTCTACTGCCTGCTTTTTCCTCCGGAAGTGAAAAGTCAACCAACAATCTCTCCAGCTCAGAAAACACTGAGTGATGGAAATTTGATACAAACAGCTCCTGTACTCTTCCCAGCTGCACTTTAGTTTGATACTTGCCTCCTATTCCTTAGGCATACCAGTTGGGGCCATTTTAAGTGTTCTGCAGAGACAGCCCAATTCACTCCAAATGAACTCTATGGCACACTGAACACAGCTAGGCTACTTCCAGTATCCAAACCAGCTATTTCAGAACGAACTGGGTTTCACATTGCCTGGGAGACTAAAGCAATTTTGTCCTATGTATGCTGTCACCATGAAAAGCAGTTCACGTTTTTGTCCTTCACCCTGTCTCAGCATCTTCATTCCCCCTCACCTTAAGTATTCTTTGTCTACATAATGGGAGCCATACTGTTAAAGAAGAAACGTATTAAAACACAAGATTTTCTTTTTAACTTTCTGCCTTCCAGTTTTATTCCTTCCACTTCCCTCTTATCCTCTTTTCAACTCTCTTTTTCATGAATGATCCTCAGATCTCGTCTCCAACAAAAAACCACAGTACATTTTTAATTACAAGGGAAAGCTCAGACTGTTGACAAGCTGTGGAAAAGAAGTAGATCCAGGTACTAAATACTTTTTAAAGAAAAGAGGAAAGGACTTGGAGAGATAAATGGGAGAAAGGATGGAATTACCTCAATTTTACCATTTTTTTTCCTGAAAAATAACTGTTTACAGGACTGAGGATCTCAAACTTACATAAACATCATAAACCACACTGAAATATTTCAACATACTGCATACGGAAATGCTACAGGGCTGGGTTGGTTTTTTTTAAAAAAAAATATAGAGAAGCAACTGTGATGATCAGGCACCATGCTCAAGTTCAAGCAGATAATGAGACCAGCCAATTGCACACTAATAATTAACACTCTTCATACCAGAATATGTGGAGAAAGTTAATAAAATTAAAACTAGCTACTCTCCAGTCTCCATGAAGTTCTTCAAATCACTCATTTTTATTACAGTTCATTCCATGGGGGTTTTCCCCCTCCCTCTTTTTCCTACTTTTGTTAAATGACTAGCTGCATATAGGTCATTGTATACTCCTCAGGGCAGTGACTATTTCCTTAATTGTCTATAAAGTCCACTGCTATAAACAACTGTTCCATGTGACGTTAAATAAAATATGAGTAATGTTTTACTGAAAAACAGCAATGCATTAATTACCCAAGATAATCTGGAAAATACAGAAACGGGAAAAAACCCTGTCATTATGAATCCGTAACTTTAAAGCATGACTTCCCAAAGAATGGTCAATGATGTTACTTTTCAGTATTACATTTAATTTCTCTTGGGGTATTTAAAAAACATCTGTTCTGAAAGTTGCCGAAGTGGTATTGTTTACTCAAATTCTACAGGGTGCAACCCCCTTCTATACTAGCAGTTAAACATACAGAATTTTAAATACATATCATGGAGCCAACTGTTGAAGAAGGCACTTAGAATGCGAAGAATATTCTACACATTAAAATACATGTGAAAAATACTGTCCAGGAGTTATAACATAAATCAAATAGATTCTAAATTCAGTATTTAATAACTACTCAATTTTTTATTACTTACTGAACTAATTTCATGTCCTAAATCTACATTGCTGCAGACTTACACAAGCACAGGAGCTACTGAAACTGGTATAATTTCAAAACCAGAAAGCAAATTTTTATTGCTGAACTATGCCCCTGAAAATAGGATACAATATGAAGACACTGACACCAAACCTGAAGATACTCTGCTTTAATGTTTCAAACACAGTTCTCTAATCTTGAATGATGTTTGAAAGCAGCAAGTCTGTATTTTTCCAGCGTAAATGTTGTGCAAAAGTTTAACAAACATAGATCTAAATCTGCAATTGCCATTACTAAAATAAATGAAAAATCTGTAAGCAGCAGTGAAACTGGCATGCAAATAAAAGAACTGTCAAGACATATATTGCCTAAAAATAAGCTTACAATAACTATTTTAAAGACTGTGTGTGGTCTTACCCATATATTTTGGCAAGATGCACTTTCTCCAACCACAGCTAGATTCATCCAAAAGCAGTGGCACTGGAGAGTCTCTGTCTCACCTGTCAAACTTGAAGAACGTTGTTCAGCAGACCACCATGAGTCCATGGATAGGATCCACAGCACTACTGCAGCTGTTCCTGATAACTGTTCTCTAACTATAGAGGCAAATGCTTCAAAAATGTTCTGTAAGAGGATCACCCTTAATATGCGTGCATTTAAAAACAATCAGAAACAAAAAATATATCCAGAACAAGACTTTCAGGACATCAGAGAAGCATCAGTGACTTCATGCACATCTCTGTCTGATATTTGAAATAACCACGGAAGATTCAAATCTCTTAAATTTACCTTAGAATTTAACTAAATTTATTTACCTCTCACATATTACTACACCCTTCTAAGTTTAGGCAGTCAATAAAACAACTAGAATCCTGAAATCCTCCTATAATCTAGGAACATGATCTTTACCTCTGCTCAGTTCCTTTCCCACATATTGCACAGAATATATTTTCACACCAACCTAGAAATCAATTAAGCAGGAAAGAGAGGTACAAAGCTGCTTGGCCACACTGAAGGGAAGGCTCAGTGCATCCTATTTTCAAGCAAGAAAAGCTGCCACTTTTAAAACTCCATAAGAGGATATTCTGATGAACAGAAAAATCTAAGGAGAGAGCTCATCTGAATTCTGTCTATATAAAACAACTTCGACTGTTATTAAAAAGCATATAATCATTAATTTCCAGAGCAATGTGAATGTTTTCTAAAAATAGGTCACTGCTTTTAACTCTGAGATCTGCTCTGGTTTAACTACTGGTAGCATTGTACCCTAGGAGCAAGAAAGGCTCTAGAGAGATTACTTTCACTTTTCCCTAGATATATTTAGTGTACTAACTAGCATAGTTAGGATATTATTTTTCTTTGGTTTTGTCAGTAGCATGTTTGAAATAAATTTTATTAAGTGGTAGTGTATGTAACATTGCATTGTGGGTAGCAGTTTCCTGCCTTAACCTAGCCACATCCTCAGCTGTTATATGAGACAAGTTTCCCATATTTTCTGCAAGTTGATTTAAAAAAAAAAAAGGAAAAAAGAAAAGAGAGACAGGAGAAAATAACTAGAAGGTTGGATGATCTCAAACACCATACAGTGACAGTTTAGAATGTGTGTGTCTAATCACAGGGCTTTTTTCCCAACTAGTGTACAGTCTACAAGATATGCATTTGAGGAATGCAAGAAAAGTAACACTTGTCAGAAAAAATGTCTGAGCAGCAAGAATAATCAAGAAGAAACATATTTGACCTTATTCAAAGCCTGATCAGGGGTTGGATTATTTCACTGGAGAATACCTTTTCTATTCTAGGAAGAAGTGACAAAGCTGGCAACTCAAGATGAATAAAAAGCCTGATTCCACTGTACAGAAAACAGACACCATGTCTTTACACTACACAATGTAATAGCATTTCCCACCCCCCCCACCCCCCTTATGATTAGTGGTCCCATTCACTGCCTACTTCAAACCGTATCTTATTTAGAAAAAGGTTATAAGGCAGAGAACACAAAGTCATCACAAAAAGTCAGCAGTAAAACTCAAGATGGTCAATGCTAATCACTGCAGACATCAGTAAGTAGCATTTTAAAATGAAGGACTGCTAAAATAACCCTGCTGTTACCATACTTTTAATTAACAGGCAGTTTTCGCTTTTGCTTTAACAGATTAGTATACGTATGATGTCAGCATACTTCAAGCTGTTGCAGAGATGTTGAAAATTAGAAGCCTACGAGATATCCAAGCCAAGGAACAAAAGTTCCATAAAATGTGCAAACACTTAAAATCAAATGGTACCTTAAATATGTTAGCTAAGATCCATCAGAAAACACAGTACTACCCCTCTAATAACTGTAATTACTTCTAAGTCACAAAAAACAGAGCTAAGGAGAGATGTTTCACACCTTTAAAAAAAAAAAGTTGCTGTAGTGGAAACGGATACGCTAGTAACACGTACAAATTAATACCTGATCTGAGGAAACTGCATCAGAACTTTCTGTACTATAAAAATCAGTGTCTTGTTATAGTATACACTGTAAAACTTGGAAGTGCGATTTACCAAGTTTGTCATCATATTGCTTCAAGTAGAATAAATTTATATATCTCCAGTTGTAGCATAGAAATAAACACTTAAGTACAAATAAATTTTTAGCAGGCTATCACACTGTTCATACACAGTATGAACTTGGAGTGACATAAGGCAAAAGGTTTGGAAATAAAGCACGGCTTAAAAGTTTCAAAATACCTTTCAAAAAAACTAATTAGCTTTTAGTGTTGCATTACCACTGACTTTGAATGAGATTTCATTTGTCATCAAAGATCAAGCTCATAGTTTACCGGAAAAATTCCTTAGCATGATACTTCCTTTGTAAGTGTAGTTGTGACTTCAAGCATCCCCTATGGAACACATAAGTTTACACTGATTTTTGTAGAGCTACTTTTTAAACAAAAGACCATCAAGCGCAAGTCTGCAATCAAGACACTGGTTTATACACGGATTTCCAGGACACAAAGAAGCCATCAGTTTCACAGGTATTAGGTCTGCATAAAGTTTAGTTTTATAATGTCTCTACACCAAAAACCTGGCTTTTTTTTCAGTTTCTGCAAACTGCATCTGTATTATGCAGTTAAACTATTTCTTTTTCTGCTTTTAATTGATTTTGTCTTATTAGATGAATACACCACTGTAGTGGTGTTGATCTTGACAGCACAGGTGAAAAAAATATGTACAGTAAAAAAAAAAAATCGTATGAAGGTATAATATCAAAACACAGTAACAAAGTTAGGGAATAACTTGGTGTACACAAGTGAAAGCATTAAAAAGCCATTCCAGAGAAAATCTCAGCACAGTACTTCAATGCAGTAAGTTTTAAAATTCAGACTTCTGTAGGAAGGTCAATATTAGAATATTAGAGTTTGACTAAAAATAAATTCTGGAGTTAAAAAAAAAAATCAAACAACTGCACTCATATGAATGATAACAAGTATAAGATCAAGACATGAGTTATCTATTATATAAAAATACTGCCTGTACCTACCATCTAAGAGAAGTTGATAAACCTCTTCAATGCATAACTGTAGTTGAAGAAACATTGTGCTTACAATTAGGAGTTAGAATAACAGAGGCAGCAACCTCCAAAAGATTTTGCTGCATCAGAAGTTGATTAAAACTGTAATGCACACAAACACACTCTGTTTATTTGAAAAGATCAGTATTCTTTCCATCATTTTTACACCCTCAGCTTTTTCCCATTGATCTTCTTAACCACACAGTGAAGATAAAAAGAAATAAAAGCAATTCATCATTAGGAGAACTAAATATCACCCTTATTTTTATATGAGATAGATGATTTGTAGAACAGTCCTTTTTCATTTTAAGATAAAATTCTATAAATTCGGCAGTATCTAATAACTCTAAGTACTGAAATAAAAACAATGCCATTTACCTTAGAATAAACACTATGGTTTTGTTGCTTCGATAAATACCTAATAAAAATCAAAACACAATCCGCAATTTTTAGTGCAATCTCCTTTCCCATTTTCTCTCCATCCCTGCAAAACAGGGGAACTGCTCTCCACCCACACCTCCAGCTATTCATCTCACATCATTCCTGGCCAATTTCTTACTGGGGAAGCTGAGGACAAAGAGGAAAATAAAAAAGGAGGGATGATAGCTTCGAAGAGAAGTATTTTATTTTACAAATAAAAGCTGAACAGTATCTAGAAAATGTTTTACACAATTCCCCTGCTCACACAAATACGTATGGTAAAAAAAAGACAAATTTGAAAACCACCCAGCTAAAGCTAAAAAATGCAGTGCATCTGTGATACAGCCGAGTAAAAAACGTTCTAGACATAATGTCCAAAGAGGCAAAAAATAAGATACTTTCTCAAAGATGTTTCCAATTTCGTTCTGAATCTGAGTGAGCAAATCAAGACTACTAATACACACTGCCTGTGCACATTATTCCTTACTACACACAGCATTTTGCAATTTATTTCAAAGCCTCTATTATAAACAAAAAAATACTGCTTTTGTTAACCCACTCCATACTGGTACAGTAAAGGCTTATATTACACAATCAAAGTTACAATACGTTAAGTATATAAAAAAATATTATACACACATGCACACATATGACATTAAGCATTTAAATCTTACATATGCATCAGATTTATGTTTCATTTTAAAACTAAGTGTTAACATTAACTTGTGAATAAAGTTATTTATAGTCTCCCAAAAAACATCCAGGACTGATCTAGTTCTCTTAAACACTGAAACGATATGAATCAATTGATGTGAGCACAATCAAAACCTCACAGTTCTCACAGTTCCTTCTGTTATGCAACACCTCTGTTAAATCCCAGCAATACCGGGATTCAAAAGCATCACTTAGACCGCAGTACACAACGAGTTATGATAGCCAAATGACATATTTTGCCCCAAATAGGAAAGAAACATAATTGCCCTTAATTTGCATCACATAAAACTGCCAAGTAGTTTTGAAGGCATGTGAAGCAAGGCAGACATGATTTAAGATTTGCAAAGGAATCCCCAGACTAACACGTCTGTGACAGCCAATTACAGGAAAAAACAACGCCAACAAGCAGCCTGCTACTAGACCTTAGGAAAGGTAAAGTTTCTCACAATGAGTTACAGATTCATAAGTATAAGAAGACAAGGAGAAAAAGTAAAACAGAAGGAATCCAGCCACCCAGCAAATATGAAGCAGACCCAAGATCGTGATACAATCCAAAGATGTAAATTATTGTAAATCATCACTGTTGTTCAGAATTTCACACAGCCAGTTGTGCCAATTTTGCTCACTTTTCCACAGACACAATAACAAAGTAGGGAGAGGGAAGGGG